>NC_034178.2:73919307-73929307 GCF_002021735.2 Oncorhynchus kisutch
CTATAAAGTATAAGTACATCTATCTATAAAGTATAAGTACATCTATCTATAAAGTATAAGTACATCTATCTGACAGATGAAGTATAAGTACATCTATCTATAAAGTATAAGTACATCTATCTGACAGATAAAGTATAAGTACATCTATCTATAAAGTATAACTACACCCCCCCTATACAATACACCATGAAAGAGCAGCACCCCCCCCATACAATACACCATGAAAGAGCAGCACCCCCCCCCATACAATACACCATGAAAGAGCAGCACCCCCCCCCCCATACAATACACCATGAAAGAGCAGCACCCCCCCTATACAATACACCATGAAAGAGCAGCACCCCCCCCCCCCTATACAATACACTATGAAAGAGCAGCACCCCCCCTATACAATACACCATGAAAGAGCAGCACCCCCCCCCCCCCTATACAATACACCATGAAAAGCAGAACCCCCCCCCTATACAATACACTATGAAAGAGCAGCACCCCCCCCCCCCCCACCCCCCATACAATACACCATGAAAGAGCAGCACCCCCCTTATACAATACACCCAAAGTCTAGTCTCAGCTGGCAATATCTGGCATGGGACATTAGAGTGACGTCCTTTTCTGGTTGAAATTGGGGTTTTCTGGCTGAAGCAATGTCGAGATGACAACCAGATAAAGACATATTTTCATGACGACATCAACGACGATAGCTTCGGTTGTTATCTGGTCGAAGCCTGACGTCTTTTCGACCAGTTTTGCCCACTGAGAGGGTGTCAGTCAAACCCAGTGGTGTCAGACCATGTTTTCTATTGTTTGTAGAGTTGTTTTGTATATCATCCTGTGTGTGTGTGTGTGTGTGTGTGTGTGTGTGTGTGTGTGTGTGTGTGTGTGTGTGTGTGTGTGTGTGTGTGTGTGTGTGTGTGTGTGTGTGCACACGCAGTGTACCTGTGTGATGTTGGACAGGCCGATGATATAAGAGACCAGGCAGACGGCAGCGATGAAGAGTTCTCTTCTTCCTCTCAGAGCTCTGGGGAACTCATCCACCAACGCAGTAATGAAGCCCTCCACCGTACAGAACTACACAGAAGATAACAAATGAGATAACCCAGCAAACCGGGAACATTCCAAGAACATTAGATTCCCATGAAGTTTTAAGTTGTGGTTTTATCTAACGTTAAGATGTTCATAACATCCCAAAAACATTCAAAGAACGTTTTTTTGTCCGATTTTCGTTGTTGTTTGTAATTAAATATCATTAGAATATTCTCCTAACGTTCACTAAAACTGTTACACCTGTTACAAGCACCACAGAACATTCCCCAAACGTTCTCATTAGGTTTCCAAGAAATGTAATAAAACAAACAGACAAAATGTGTTCTGGGAACGTTCTTGCAACACTACTATACAACACATTATATAATACTATACAACACATTATATAATACTATACAACACATTATATAATACTATACCTCCTCAGTACACTACTACACAACACATTATACAATACTACACAACACATTATATAATACTATACAACACATTATATAATACTATACCTCCACAGTACACTACTACACAACACATTATATAATACTATACCTCCACAGTACACTACTACACAACACATTATATAATACTATACAACACATTATATAATACTATACCTCCACAGTACACTACTATACAACACATTATATAATACTATACTACACATTATATAATACTATACTACACATTATATAATACTATACCTCCACAGTACACTACTACACAACACATTATATAATACTATACCTCCACAGTACACTACTATACAACACATTATATAATACTATACCTCCACAGTACACTACTACACAACACATTATATAATACTATACTACACATTATATAATACTATACTACACATTATATAATACTATACCTCCACAGTACACTACTACACAACACATTATATAATACTATACAACACATTATATAATACTATACCTCCACAGTACACTACTATACAACACATTATATAATACTATACCTCCACAGTACACTACTATACAACACATTATATAATACTATACCTCCACAGTACACTACTAGACAACACATTATATAATACTATACCTCCTCAGTACACTACTACACAACAAACACTGTATTAGATGGATAATACTACTGCATATCCATGGTCCAGCACAACAACACAACACAGGACAACACAACACAGCAACACAACACAGGACAACACAACAACACAGGACAACACAACAACACAACAACACAGGACAACACAACACACAACAACACAACACAGGACAACACAGGACAACACAACACAACAACACAGGACAACACAACAACACAGCACAACAACACAACAAAACACAACAACACAACACAAGACAACAACAACACAACAATACAAACACAAACTCCAAATGGCTGTTGTTTCCTCACCTGACTGTCGATTCCAAGCATCAGCAACATGGAGAAGAAGAGGATCGCCCAGAGAGGAGAGATCGGCAGCTGGGTTACTGCCTCAGGGTAGGCCAAGAACGCCAAGCCAGGACCTGCAACACAACACAGACAGGCAGTTAGAGACAGAATTATGCCTTCCGGTCCTGATAAAATACACATAGAGGATAGTGTTTTAAAATGTATTTGATGGCCAGTAGTTATAGGCAATTTATGTGTTTATGTGTATAGCAAAAGCTGAGTTTACACAGGCAGCACAATTCTGATCCTTTTTTTTTATGTTGTCACTAATTGATCTTTTGACCAATCAGATCAGTTATTTGGCCAATAATTTGGCAAAAGATCAGGTTCCATCGGTATGGTGGAAAGGATATGCTACCGTCCCTCTTGATTTTCTCATATTATTAGCTCAGTAGGCTAATGCTGGGCATTATATATTATATATTTAGTTTTACATTAGCTCAGTAGGCTAATGCTGGACATTATATATTTAGTTTTATATTAGCTCAGTAGGCTAATGCTGGACATTATATATTATATATTTAGTTTTATATTAGCTCAGTAGGCTAATGCTGGACATTATATATGTAGTTTTATATTAGCTCAGTAGGCTAATGCTGGACATTATATATGTAGTTTTATATTAGCTCAGTAGGCTAATGCTGGACATTATATATTATATATGTAGTTTTATATTAGCTCAGTAGGCTAATGCTGGGCATTATATATGTAGTTTTATATTAGCTCAGTAGGCTAATGCTGGACATTATATATGTAGTTTTATATTAGCTCAGTAGGCTAATGCTGGACATTATATATTATATATGTAGTTTTATATTAGCTCAGTAGGCTAATGCTGGACATTATATATTATATATGTAGTTTTATATTAGCTCAGTAGGCTAATGCTGGACATTATATATTATATATGTCGTTTTATATTAGCTCAGTAGGCTAATGCTGGGCATTATATATGTAGTTTTATATTAGCTCAGTAGGCTAATGCTGGGCATTATATATGTAGTTTTATATTAGCTCAGGAGGCTAATGCTGGGCATTATATATGTAGTTTTATATTAGCTCAGTAGGCTAATGCTGGGCATTATATATGTAGTTTTATATTAGCTCAGGAGGCTAATGCTGGACATTATATATTATATATTTAGTTTTATATTTGCTCAGTAGGCTAATGCTGGACATTATATATGTAGTTTTATATTAGCTCAGTAGGCTAATGCTGGACATTATATATTATATATGTAGTTTTATATTAGCTCAGTAGGCTAATGCTGGACATTATATATGTAGTTTTATATTAGCTCAGTAGGCTAATGCTGGGCATTATATATGTAGTTTTATATTAGCTCAGTAGGCTAATGCTGGACATTATATATGTAGTTTTATATTAGCTCAGTAGGCTAATGCTGGACATTATATATGTAGTTTTATATTAGCTCAGGAGGCTAATGCTGGACATTATATATGTAGTTTTATATTAGCTCAGTAGGCTAATGCTGGACATTATATATTATATATGTAGTTTTATATTAGCTCAGTAGGCTAATGCTGGACATTATATATTATATATTGAGTTTTATATTTGCTCAGTAGGCTAATGCTGGACATTATATATGTAGTTTTATATTTGCTCAGTAGGCTAATGCTGGACATTATATATTATATATTGAGTTTTATATTTGCTCAGTAGGCTAATGCTGGACATTATATATGTAGTTTTATATTAGCTCAGGAGGCTAATGCTGGACATTATATATCATATATTTAGTTTTATATTTGCTCAGTAGGCTAATGCTGGACATTATATATCATATATTTAGTTTTATATTAGCTCAGGAGGCTAATGCTGGACATTATATATCATATATTTAGTTTTATATTTGCTCAGGAGGCTAATGCTGGACATTATATATTATATATTTAGTTTTATATTAGCTCAGTAGGCTAATGCTGGACATTATATATTATATATGTAGTTTTATATTTGCTCAGTAGGCTAATGCTGGACATTATATATGTCGTTTTATATTAGCTCAGTAGGCTAATGCTGGACATTATATATGTAGTTTTATATTAGCTCAGTAGGCTAATGCTGGACATTATATATTATATATGTAGTTTTATATTAGCTCAGGAGGCTAATGCTGGGCATTATATATGTAGTTTTATATTAGCTCAGGAGGCTAATGCTGGACATTATATATGTAGTTTTATATTAGCTCAGTAGGCTAATGCTGGGCATTATATATGTAGTTTTATATTAGCTCAGTAGGCTAATGCTGGACATTATATATTATATATGTAGTTTTATATTTGCTCAGTAGGCTAATGCTGGACATTATATATTATATATTGAGTTTTATATTAGCTCAGTAGGCTAATGCTGGACATTATATATTATATATATATAGTTTTACATTAGCTCAGGAGGCTAATGCTGGACATACACTACACCACTTCTAAAATCTGAACAACTTGGAGGTGCTCACATTTCCCGATTAACAAATCTTTACCTCCGTTCGCCCTCAACCACAGGAAGTGATCACATTACCGATTCCCTAGTTGATCCTGCCCATGCCGACATGCAGACAGCTGTGGTTGTACGTACCAAATGGTCACATTATTGTGTGCAGAAACATCCCCCCAAAAAAGAGACAGAGGTGCAAGAATGGATAGGAAGATGTGACCAATATGGACTTTATATTCTACGCGAATAATCGGACGTAATAAAAAAAAAGTTTAATATTGAAAAGGCTGCTGGGAAGTTCTCTCCACGGCTACACCAGCCAGTCTTCCATTACCTCAGTCCACACGGCGCGGCGCTACTAGTTACCACAGCCACGAAATCATAATCATGGCTAAACCCTTCCTATTTCTAAAATATATCTTCTTAAAGTCTGATTTTAAACCGACCCTCTAGAGCCGATGTCCAAAGCCGCACAAGCTAATGGGATTCGTCGGTACGGCCGATCTTCCAACTTCTGTCTGTAGTGTCTGAACCGGTTGGGCTCCCACTGTGGCTCACGCTGAAAGGTGAGACTCCTACTGTGGCTCCCACTGAAAGGTGAGACTCTCACAAACATGTCTATGACTAGGACGCCCACAAGCTTCATAGGACTAGTCTGAAGGAAGCCAGGTACCAGTTTAAAAAAGGAATGGAAGTATGGAGATAGTTTAGTGCCTAGAATAAGGGGGTAAAAAAGTATATATATAAATAATGATAATAAAGATGTATATATATATATGTGTGTACAGTATGTACAGTACCTGTCAAAAGTTTGGAGACACCTACTCTTTCAAGGGTTTTTCTTTATTTGTACTATATTCTACATTGTAGAATAACAGTGAAGACATCAAAACTGTGAAATAACACACATGGAATCATGTAGTAAGTGTTAAACAATCAAAATATATTTTATATTTGAGATTCTTCAAAGTAGCCACCCTTTGGCTTGATGACAGCTTTGCACACTCTTGGCATTCTCTCAACCAGCTTCATGAGGTAGTCACCTGGAATGCATTTCAATTAAAAGTTGTTAAAAGTTCATTATAGTTAACTTCAACTCAGATTGCACCCCAAATAAATGCTTCACAGAGTTCAAGTAACAGACACATCTCAACATCAACTGTTCAGAGGAGGCTGTGTGTATCAGGTCTTCATGGTCGAATTGCTGCAAAGAAACCACTAATAAAGGACACCAATCATAAGAAGAAGAGACTTGCTTGGGCCAAGAAACACGAGAAATGGACATTAGACCAGTGGAAATCTGTCTTTTGGTCTGATGAGTCCAAATTTGAGATTTTTGGTTCCAACCACCGTGTCTTTGTGAGACGCAGAGTAGGTGAATGGATGATCTCCGCATGTGTGGTTCCCAACGTGAAGCATGGAGGAGGAGGAGGAGGAGGAGGAGGAGGTGTGACGGTGCTTTGCTGGTGACACTGTTGGTGATTTATTTTGAATTCAAGGCACACTTAACCAGCATGGCTACCACAGCATTCTGCAGCGATATGCCATCCCATCTTGTTTGCGCTTAGTGGGACTAACACTTATTTTTCAGGACAGTGACCAAACACACCTCCAGGCTGTATAAAGGCTATTTGATCGAGGAGGGTGATGGAGTGCTGCATCAGATGACCTGGCCTCCACAATCACCCGACCTCAACCCAGTTGAGATGGACTGCAGACTGAAGGAAAAGCAGTCAACAAGTGCTTAGCATATGTGGGAACTCCTTCAAGACTGTTGGAAAAGCATTTCCTCATGAAGCTGGTTGAGAGAATGACAAGAGTGTGCAAAGCTGTCATCAAGGAAAACGGGGGCTACTTTGAAGAATCAAAAAAATATATTTTGATTTGTTTAACACTTTCTTTTGGTTACTACATGATTCCATATGTGTTATTTCATAGTTTTGATGTCTTCACTATTATTCTACAATGTAGAAAATAGTAAATAAATATATAAACTTTTGACTGGTACTGTAGTTTCCTGATCTGTGTCATACCTCTCAGATACAGAACAGGAAACTACAGAACAAACTTCCTTGTGATTTCTTTTAGGACCATTTGTTTATCCACGTAGTGAATCTGTTACTCACTGCGTTTCTATTGGCTAATAGCAGCTAGACCAAAATTCAATGTTTCGTAAAAAAAATATATATATATATATATATATATGTATATATATTTTGATACCTAAAGGGGTCCTAAAACTTCAAATCAAATAGCTAAATGATCCTTGGTATGACCATCTTTTTATTTTTTTTTAAGTTAATCGATTTTCACTTTAGTCATAAAAATTAGTTTAGGATGGCAAAAATGTGGCGAACTCGCGGCGAAATCATGTATGCACGGCATCAATGCTGTATTGTTCCATTAAGATCTATATCAATAGTGAACGGTAATTACCTGAGGCTGCTACTTCTATTATAGGCCTCTTAGTCACGTTGGCCATGAAGCCCACAATGGAGAAGATGACTAAGCCAGCGAACATGCTGGTGAACGAGTTGATGCAGCACACAATGACAGAATCTCTGCAGGGAGATGGAGAGAAAGACAAAAGCATGGGTTTGGAATGGCTGTTGTCACACTGATATGGAAGCCTTATCAAACCACAGCACATTTGCTTTGGAAGGGAGGGAGGGGAGGGAGGGTTTTGCATTCTATAGCCAAGCCTTACTGCAATGTCAATGGATTGGCCCATTCATTTTAGAGATGGGGTATTTGTTCGTTCATTTCCAGGATATAAAATGGAGAGAGACAGAGATGAAGTGGCAGCTGACAGATGTGTGTTCTCTCTCTCTCTCTCTCTCTCTCTCTCTCTCTCTCTCTCTCTCTCTCTCTCTCTCTCTCTCCCTCTCTCTCTCTCTCTCTCTCTCTCTCACACACACACACACACACACACACACACACACACACACACACACAGCAGAATCCATCGACATAGGTCCACACATCATTGGCAAAGGCAGTATATAAGCCGCAGTAAAGAGCTAGATTGAGTGGTATTAAAGATATAAACCTACCTGTAAACATTATTATTGAATGGGTTGTAGCTTCCCAGAGCAATCAGTGATCCTAGCCCCAGCCCATAGGAGAAGAAGATCTGAGTGGCAGCATCTAACCACACCTTACAAGAACAGAGAGACAGAGTCAAAACACACTGCAGGTCCAAACGCACTGCAAGTCCAAATGCACTGCAAGTCAGAACAAACTGCAAGTCAGAACAAACTGCAAGTCACAGCATGACATGCAGCAATCAGCATCCATTCTCCCTCTGAATCTGTTCACTGATAAAGACTAGCTACCTCTGAATCTGTTCACTGATAAAGGCTAGCTACCTCTGAATCTGCTCACTGATAAAGACTAGCTACCTCTGAATCTGTTCACTGATAAAGACTAGCTACCTCTGAATCTGTTCACTGATAAAGACTAGCTACCTCTGAATCTGTTCACTGATAAAGACTAGCTACCTCTGAATCTGTTCACTGATAAAGACTAGCTACCTCTGAATCTGTTCACTGATAAAGGCTAGCTACCTCTGAATCTGTTCACTGATAAAGGCTAGCTACCTCTGAATCTGTTCACTGATAAAGACTAGCTACCTCTGAATCTGTTCACTGATAAAGGCTAGCTACCTCTGAATCTGTTCACTGATAAAGGCTAGCTACCTCTGAATCTGTTCACTGATAAAGACTAGCTACCTCTGAATCTGTTCACTGATAAAGGCTAGCTACCTCTGAATCTGTTCACTGATAAAGGCTAGCTACCTCTGAATCTGTTCACTGATAAAGGCTAGCTACCTCTGAATCTGTTCACTGATAAAGGCTAGCTACCTCTGAATCTGTTCACTGATAAAGGCTAGCTACCTCTGAATCTGCTCACTGATAAAGACTAGCTACCTCTGAATCTGTTCACTGATAAAGACTAGCTACCTCTGAATCTGTTCACTGATAAAGGCTAGCTACCTCTGAATCTGCTCACTGATAAAGACTAGCTACCTCTGAATCTGTTCACTGATAAAGGCTAGCTACCTCTGAATCTGTTCACTGATAAAGACTAGCTACCTCTGAATTTGTTCACTGATAAAGACTAGCTACCTCTGAATCTGTTCACTGATAAAGGCTAGCTACCTCTGATTCCTTGAGCTTCTCAAAGTTGGGCGTGATATAGAAGAGGATTCCATCGATGGCTCCGGGCAGAGTGATGCCGCGGCAGAAGAGGATGAAGAGCATAAAGTAGGGGTACGTCGCTGAGAAGTACACCACCTGAAACAGGAAGGGAGGGAGACTCTCGTTAGAATATTAAACAATGGAATTATGCAAAAACCTGACTTCAAGGGTGACTGCACTTCCTGTTGTGGCCTAGTTTTGAAGATTGCTCATTAATTTATTGCAGTGGGCTATATCTGGGTGACACCTTGTTTCTTGGTATTCTTAAACAAATCTACTTCGAAACATGAGTATACACCCCACACACATGGTTATGGGCTTAAAAATAAGAAGATACCCTGACCATTTTTTTTAACTAGGCAAGTCAGTTAAGATCAAATAAAATTGATTTGATTTGATTTGAAGAACAAATTCTTATTTTCAATGACGGCCTAGGAACAGTGGGTTAACTGGTCTAGGAACAGTGGGTGCCCTGGTCTAGGAACAGTGGGTTAACTGGTCTAGGAACAGTGGGTTAACTGGCCTAGGAACAGTGGGTTAACTGGTCTAGGAACAGTGGGATTAACTGGTCTAGGAACAGTGTGGTTAACTGGTCTAGAAACAGTGGGTTAACTGGTCTAGGAACAGTGGGTTAACTGGTCTAGAAACAGTGGGTTAACTGGTCTAGGAACAGTGGGTTAACTGGTCTAGGAACAGTGGGTTAACTGGTCTAGGAACAGTGGGTTAACTGGTCTAGGAACAGTGGGTTAACTGGTCTAGGAACAGTGGGTTAACTGGTCTAGGAACAGTGGGGTTAACTGGTCTAGAAACAGTGGGTTAACTGGTCTAGGAACAGTGGGTTAACTGGTCTAGA
>NC_034178.2:73934307-73946807 GCF_002021735.2 Oncorhynchus kisutch
TATGGCAATGGACCTGTGATGTTTCTTTTTTATTTAACCTTTATTTAACTAGGCAATTCTTATTAACAATGACCGCCCTACCCCGGCCAAACCTGGACGACGCTGGGCCAATTGTGCGCTGCCCTATGGGACTCCCAATCACGGCCAGATGTGATACAGCCTGGATTCGAACCACTGAGATGCAGTGCCTTAGACCGCTGCGCCACTCGGGAGCCCAAGTGGTGTTTCACAGCTTTGTTACTCTAAAAGTCTTCGCACATTTAGCAGGTTCTTCAACACTGTTAAAGAGCAGGTGGCGATCATCACCGTCCACTGAATCAGTATTTGGAGGGTTAATTGCTGTGCAACGCAACCATTAATTTAAAAAAATGGAAATGGAATTTCATTAACACGCTACGGCTTATGCACACAAATAAATATAAATTATAAATAAAAACGAGGATAAATGGGAAGTATAAAAATTACCACATATTAATACAAAGGAGTGTTAATTATTCAATCAATCAATCAAATGTATCGTATAAAACCATTTTTACATCAGCAGAACGGAAACCCAGCCCAATGAGCAAGCAATGTAGAAGCAGAAGCATATTCAACGTTAAATATATAGGCCTAGTCGTTCTTTAATCATTCATAATACACGTCAGAAGACAGTCATTTGGTTGGTTTAAAAAAAAATGTGCGTAATACGGGATACATTGGGCTTGGCAACGTCATGCTTTTGGTATTTTTCTGCATTTATCTTTAGAATAGTACCGTGCCTCTATTGCTGTAGTACAAAGGGGGGGGGTCTCCCGTTTTTCCCCTCAGCTATTTGATATTTATGAGATGAGACGGCATGGAGAAAGAGAAGTCAAACAAAAGGACCCTGTAAGCGCCAAGCTTTAGGCATCATCCCTCTCTTACGTTTCATTTGCTTATGACCATGAATTATGGAACTTCAAAAACGAGTCAAGTGTAGAATGATGTGCAGCCTTTTGGGGGCTAAGTGAGATTGGTTGGGGGGGGGGGGCTATGGAAGGAAATGGAAGGAAATGTTTTAGTTATAACGTTAAGTTCGTGCAACAACACATATTGTGGTGGGGTGTAGATCATTTGTTGCAGTTTTAAAGCTAATTTCCTGCAGTTCTACACATTTTTTAATGACTTATGTCATGTTAATGATATCTGAGTGAGAATGACTAACAACATCAAAGGGCCCCCCCTGTAGATCAGGGCACCTGACCATTCGGGATTTGGCCATAGTTGAGATAGTTGGCTAATCTAAAATGTGTTCGCTGACATGGCTACTTGCGTGACCGTCAGCAGTTTCAATTGGTTTATTCAACAAAAGCGATGTTGCAACAACAACAAAAATTGAGAGATGTGTAATGAAAACGGCAGAGATAGGAGACATTTGCTATAGGGCGACTATTTTTTTATCCGTTCCAACAGGGGTTGATTTTTATTTTGTCTACCTTTCTTTATTGCGACAAATTATGATTGAAACAGTTAAAAAATATGTATATATATTACGATTCCGGAATAATTTTTAAACTATAAAAAAAAAAATTGGTCAAGAATGCCTGAATTGCTTCTCCTTGCTTTTCTGGTTAGCTGGCAAGTTTCACCATCCAATTTTTATCAGATCTACAACAGCGCAAATTCACCTATGGCGATACGTCGGCACATGAGATTTATTAGAATATGCCAAATATTAGTCAATTATTCTATACAAGCTGGCTTTTGAAGGCTACCTGAGACATGAAACAAATAGGTGGGAGAGGATGTAGACTATCACTAATTTATTAATTCACAATTTGCCTAAATGGGTAATGGAAACGATTACTACAAACCAATTCCTTTTTATCCGACATTGTAGTTTTTTTTTTTTTGCGGACAAGTTTCATTTAAATGTATGACGTCATTACTTCCAGCCGTTTTTAATCGACACTGAATAGTTCAATGGACACGTACCGTATCAGATCTATTTTCTATGCAAACTTTCTAAACGTCGGCAACAAATCAGTGGATAAGTTCATGGAAAAATGGGTACTGATTGACATAACAAGATAAAACCTGCTGAACATCCACATTTCGAAAATGCCCCCGGTGTAATTCTTACTCTCAATAGTACGTTTCTTACTATTCTTACTCTCAATAGTACGTTTCTGGGGAAGGATGGGGTTTCTGGGGAAGGATGGGGATCGGGGCCCCCTAGTGGCCGGGGACCCTAAGCAACCGCTCATGTCGCTTATGCCTGGAACCTGCCCTGATGAAGGAACTAATCACTGGCTTTCTGGTGGAATTAATTGTTTTGGTAAAATATCACAGTTATGCCTGGAACCTGCCCTGATGAAGGAACTAATCACTGGCTTTCTGGTGGAATGAATTGTTTTGGTAAAATATCACAGTTATGCCTGGAACCTGCCCTGATGAAGTGATTCATCACTGTTTTTTCTATTGTTTTGGTAAAACACCAGAGTTGCGATGTATCCAATCCAATAGACTAAGACAAGGCTACTCCGTGTGCAAGATCTGAAATCCCGTTTTTTTCCCACCGAGACGCAACTCCGTATCCCCAAACGGGTCTACACGGTTTTGTTCAATGTTCTGATCAATGCGCTGAAGTTTACTCACACTATTAAAAGTAAAATCAGTACTTACAATCAAACTTCTATACCAGACAGAATTTTGGGCGATGGTATAGTATCCGTACGTTCATCTAAAAGTTGTGTCCTTACAGATTCTCCCGGAGCAGACCGAAGAAAAGATTTTCCATTTGAAGATAAAGAGAAGCAGAACCTAAACTAGGATCCGGAGGGGAAAGGTGAGTGGTGCTGTCCGTTAGCTCGGTGGTGCTGAAGGAGAGAGCCAAGCAGAGCAGAGCGGGGAAACAACGCAGCGAAACGGGAGCAGCTTCACCTCGAAGCACCGTCTAACTTCGGCCAGGGATGTTCCACGGAGCACAAATCCCCGCTCTCATCTACATAGCGTCAATGTCATCTGAAAGTCGACCCTCCCCGTGTCCAACATTTCCACCACTGAGATGCGGGTTTGAGGCAGGAGCATCCTGTTGTCTCACGGTTTTATATGCTTAGTGTTTTTTCGTCAACTTGAGGGGTGGGGGGGGGGGGGGGGGGGTTCTACACGAATTGATTGAACAGAAACACAGTTTGATACGTAATAACCTCCAACATTTTGTCAGCTATGCTTGACTGTTGAAATCTCTGAAAATGGTCACATCCTCGATTCACTAAGCAACAAATGCCTTTTTTTCTGCTATTAATCCACTTAATTTGAAACATGATTGGAACATGTTTTTCACACTTAGTATTCGTTTTATGGTATTAAAATGAATGCTTCCTTTGTAAACCGATGGAGATTTGGACTGAGGTTTAGGACTACCCATGGTGGACTTACCGTGCCCTATTTGAACCAAATGGTTGTATCAATATTCATATTCTCCTTTTTAGCTCTTTACCCGCACCTCGCCCCTTTGACCCCGCCTCCCCCTTCCAGCCCCGAATCCCCCCTTTACCCGCACCTAACCCCTTTGACCCTGGCTCCCCCCTTTACCCCCACCTCCCCCCTTTGACCCCGCCTCCCCCTTCCAGCCCCGAATCCCCCCTTTACCCGCACCTAACCCCTTTGACCCTGGCTCCCCCCTTTACCCCCACCTCCCCCTTTTGACCCCGCCTCCCCCCTTCCAGCCCCGAATCCCCCCTTTACCCGCACCTAACCCCTTTGACCCCACCTCCCCTTTTGACACCGCCTCCCCCCTTCCAGCCCCGATTCCCCCCTTTACCCGCACCTAACCCTTTGACCCTGGTTCCCCCCTTTAACCCGCGGTTCCCCCCTTTACCCCAACCTCCCCCCTTTGACCCCGGTTCCCACCTTTACCCCCACCTCCCCCTTTGACCCTGGCTCCCCCCTTCGACCCGGCTCCCCCCTTTGACCCTGGCTCCCCCCTTCGACCCGGCTCCCCCCTTTGACCCTGGCTCCCCCCTTCGACCCGGCTCCCCCCTTTACCTCCACCTCCCCCCTTCGACCCCGGCTCTTTCCAAAAAGCTAGAGAAATTGGCCAATCAAACAACATCGTGCCAACGATGTTTATAATATGTCCCACTCATGGTCGCCAATACATGTAATTTTTTTGTGAGGCCTTATTCTACCGTTCACCGCTCGTTCTGCTATCACCAAACCTTATCTTCAAAGCACAGATAGAAGAAAACTTGAAACCTCTTGTGGATAGACCTATAATAACATTGTCATGATAATGACATAACATGTTATAACCTACCAGCACATGATACCATGTACCAGGTTCTCTGGCTCTCGGATAGGGTCTAGGTTCGGAGATAATACCGTCAGTAGCTGTGGGCTGTGATCTGCTGCACTATGATGGTATGTAGGCCTAGGTCGTATCCCAAATTGCACCCTATTCCATACGGAGCACAATTCTTTTGACCAGAGCCCTATTTGGGGAATAAGGTGCATCTTGGGACGTATCCGAGGGCTGAAATGGCAGCAGATGGGAAGCCAATGAGGGGTGAGCATACCTACTAATGATACCAAAAGAAATTTAGCATTTCTAAAGCCCATCTGGTTGCTTCTGCAGAGCAGAGAGACACCACCGCCACCACACGCCTACACCACCGCCACCACACGCGGACACCACCACCACCACACGCAGGGACCACACTATGCCCTATTCCCTATATAGTGCACTACTTTAGACCAGGGCCCAATTCCCTATATAGTGCACTACTTTAGACCAGGGCCCAATTCCCTATATAGTGCACTACTTTAGACCAGAGCCCTATTCCCTATATAGTGCACTACTTTAGACCAGAGCCCTATTCCTGTTCCCTACATAGGACTCTCTCAACTTTCAATGGCTTAAATATGTTGTACAAGGTACGTTTTGTATTTTTGTGTTTATTTACCTTTATTCAACTAGGCAGTTAAAAGAACAAATTGTTATTTACAGTGACGGCCTACCAGAAGGAAAAAGGGCCTCCTGCCTGGGATTAAAAATACAAAATAAATCAAATCTATTTATAGGACAAAACACACATCCCGACAAGAGAGACAACACAACACTGCATAAAGAGAGACCTGAGACAACACAACACTACATAAAGAGAGACCTGAGACAACACGACACAACATAAAGAGAGACCTGAGACAACACAACACTACATAAAGAGAGACCTAAGACAACAACACAACACTATTATAAAGAGAGACCTAAGACAACACTACATAAAGAGAGACCTGAGACAACACAACACTACATAAAGAGAGACCTGAGACAACACAACACTACATAAAGAGAGACCTAAGACAACACTACATAAAGAGAGACCTGAGACAACACAACACTATTATAAAGAGAGACCTAAGACAACACTACATAAAGAGAGACCTGAGACAACACAACACTACATAAAGAGAGACCTGAGACAACACAACACTACATAAAGAGAGACCTAAGACAACACTACATAAAGAGAGACCTGAGACAACACAACACTACATAAAGAGAGACCTGAGACAACACATCACAACATAAAGAGAGACCTAAGACAACAACACAGCATGGTAGCAACACAACATGACAACACAGCATGGTAGCAACACAACATGACAACACAGCATGGTAGCAACACAACATGACAACACAGCATGGTAGCAACACAACATGACAACACAGCATGGTAGCAACACAACATGACAACACAGCATGGTAGCAACACAACATGACAACAACATGGTAGCAACACAACATGGTAGCAACACAGCATGGTAGCAACACAACATGACAACACAGCATGGTAGCAACACAACATGACAACAACATGGTAGCAACACAACATGGTAGCAACACAGCATGGTAGCAACACAACATGACAACACAGCATGGTAGCAACACAACATGACAACAACATGGTAGCAACACAACATGGTAGCAACACAGCATGGTAGCAACACAACATGACAACACAGCATGGTAGCAACACAACATGGTACAACCACTATTGGGCACAGACAACAGCACAAAGGGCAAGAAGGTAGATACAACAATACATCACACAAAGCAGCCACAACTGTCAGTAAGAGTGTCCATGATTGAGTCTTTGAATGAAGAGATGGAGATTAAACTGTCCAGTTTGAGTGTTTGTTGCAGCTCGTTCCAGTCGCTAGCTGCAGCGAACTGAAAAGAGGAGCAACCCAGGGATGTGTGTGCTTTGGGGACCTTTAACAGAATGTGACTGGCAGAATGAGTGTTGTATGTGGAGGATGAGGGCTGCAGTAGATATCTCAGATAGGGAGGAGTGAGGCCTAAAAGGGTTTTATAAATAAGCATCAACCAGTGGGTCTTGCGACGGATATACAGAGATGACCAGTTTACAGAGGAGTATAGAGTGCACTGATGTGTCCTATAAGGAGCATTGGTGGAAAATCTGATGGCCGAATGGTAAAGAACATCTAGCCGGTCGAGAGTACCCTTACCTGCTGATCTGTAAATTAAGTCTCCGTAATCTAGCATGGGTAGGATGGTCATCTGAATCAGAATGAGTTTGGCAGCTGGGGTGAAAGAGGAGCGATTACGGAAAGAGGAAACCAAGTCTAGATTTAACTTTAGCCTGCAGCTTTGATATGTGCTGAGAGAAGGACAGTTCACCGTCTAGCCATACTCCCAAGTACTCGTATGAGGTGACTACCTCAAGCTCTAAACCCTCAGAGGTAGTAGAAGAGGGAAGAGGGGCATTCTTCTTACCAAACCACATGACCTTTGTTTTTGGAGGTGTTCAGAACAAGGTTAAGGGCAGAGAATGCTTGTTGGACACTAAGCAAGCTGAGTATAAGACTGTATCAATATGTATATAAATGGATGAGAGAGCTTCCTACTTCCTTGTTTGCTTGTTTGAACACTAGGAAAGCTTTGTTTTGTCGAGCGTTTAACACAAAATCTAAGCCTACCAAACTCAATGATGTTCTATAATGATGTGATAATTATTCTGAATACACAAATTTAAAAAATACTTTAAAAAAACTATATCCACTCAATCTCAAAAGAAAACACCACCCCGAACCACAACTGCAGCAACAGAGATATGGCATGGCCCAGCCATTTTAATTATGGAGTGTTGGGCCGCCTGTAGATTATGGAGTGTTGGGCCGCCTGTAGATTATGGAGTGTTGGGCCGCCTGTAGATTATGGAGTGTTGGGCCGCCTGTAGATTATGGAGTGTTGGGCAGTCTGTAGATTATGGAGTGTTGGGCCGTCTGTAGATTATGGAGTGATTGGAGTGATTAATTAAGGCATATTTTTAAATTTAGGAATTAATTCCCGAGATTTTGGTTAATTTCAGGCATTACGTTTAACCTTAGGCATATATTTATTTCCGAGTGGTTAAGGTTTGGGATGGGGTAAACAAAGAGAAAGCGTGTACCTAGCACTGGCAGTGAATTTGCGATCCTCGTAGTTTAATTAAGGCCATCCTCGAACCCCTTCCCCGGCACCTTCGTCATGAGCCTACTAGATGGTATTAACCGCTTGCGTTGCCCCCTAGTGGACAGGGGGAAATTGCCATGCATATAAAAATGACACCCCGTGTCATAATTTTACCATTTCAAATATGACGAAAATACTCCGTAATCCACTAGAGTTGGCCTGTAAATTATAGACACGTACATGTAGATTAGATATGGAAAAGTAACTCTGTTCATAAGGACAGTCTATGAGCTAGCTACACTTAAATGGAGAGAAGTTTGGGACAAGTATCCTGATTTTCCCCTTTGCTTCTCCATACCGATATTTACTCTGTGAATGTCTAGATGAGTACACATTTGACCAAAGTATCGTGTCATTTATTGCTCAAGGCATGAGACATGACGAGAGAGAGCACTGACAGGACATAAACAGGCTATGAGTAAGATCAGGCTAGGGTATGAATCCCAAACAGCACCCTATTCCCCATATAGTGCACTACTTAGCACCCTATTCCCTATATAGTGCACTACTTAGCACCCTATTCCCCATATAGTGCACTACTTAGCACCCTATTCCCCATATAGTGCACTACTTAGCACCCTATTCCCCATATAGTGCACTACTTAGCACCCTATTCCCCATATAGTGCACTACTTAGCACCCTATTCCCTATATAGTGCACTACTTAGGACCCTATTCCCTATATAGTGCACTACTTAGCACCCTATTCCCCATATAGTACACTACTTAGCACCCTATTCCCCATATAGTGCACTACTTCACACCCTATTCCCTATATAGTGCACTACTTAGCACCCTATTCCCTATATAGTGCACTAGGGCCCTTGTCAAAAGTAGTGCACTTATGTAGGGAATAGGGTGCCATTTGGGATTCTGACCGGGTCTCAAGAAGCAGAGAACGGAGGGGGGAAACAAACACAGTGTTCTCATTAGTTCACTGCAGTAGACCATGGCTAAAGCAAAGAGTTAGTCCTGTATTTCGGTCATTTTCTACCATCATTACATTTCCCTGAGATGTCTGTGGCACGTATCTCTCTCTGTGTCTCCATCTTGCTCTTAAAAAGAGAAAATAAACAAACTCATTATTCATCGTATTCCCAAATTAAATACGTTTTTTAATTCCATGTTTCACTTTATTCTCAATCTAATAAAGTGTATTCTCCCCTTCAATAATCCCATTGGTTCAGGTTAGGATGAAACGCTGTGGGAGAACCGGAGATACAACCCAACCTTCACCTTTCCATCCCCCAGCCAGTCTTCCTCCCAACACCATCCAGCCATTCTCCATTCTTTCCTCCCTGGCCAGGGGAAATGGGTGTCACAAACAGTTATGCGTGACACTGGCAGCCAGCCAGACACAGCCAAAAGCAAAGAATGCAGTAGATGTTCATTGGTAAAGCAGTCAGAGCAAGGCAGAGAGAGAGAGAGAGAGCGAGAGAGAGAGAGAGAGACACTACTCTATGCTGTGGGTGGATGTGTGTTCATTGGTAAGTTGGTCAGGTAGGCAGCAGGCAGCAGGCTCTTCTAGAAGAGCCTCAGTACTCAGTCTCCTGTTTCTCTGAATGGCTGAGAGACAGACCAGCGTGTCCGTTGCCTGGCGACCAGCTAAAGTAGTCCGGGGCCACTTGTATAGAGAGGGGGAACACAGGCAAAACACACAGGCGAAACACACAGGCAATACACACAGGCAAAACACACAGGCGAAACACACAGGCAATACACACAGGGGAACACAGGGAAAACACACAGGCAAAACACACAGGGGAACACACAGGGGAACACACAGGGAAAACACAGGGAAAACACAGGGAAACACACAGGGAAACACAGGGAAACACAGGGAAACACAGGGAAACACTCAGAAAACACACAGGCAAAACACACAGGGGAACACACGGGGAAAACATAGGGGAAACACAGGGAAACACAGGGAAACACAGGGAAACACAGGGAAACACAGGGAAAACACACAGGGGAACACAGGGAAAACACAGGGAAACACAGGGAAAACACAGGGAAACACAGGGAAACACAGGGAAACACTCAGAAACACACAGGAAAACACACAGGGAACACACAGGGAAACACTCAGAAAACACACAGGGAAACACAGGGAAAACACTCAGGGAAACACAGGAAAACACAGGGAAAACACACAGGGAACACACAGGAAAACACAGGGAAAACACGCAGGGAACACACAGAGGTGCCCCTACTCACAGCACAACCCACAAAGGTCTTCTATTGGAGAATACAGATATGTTCCTCAGCAAGAAAACCAAAAACTGGTTGCTCAAATAGAAGGGGGAACTAACAAAGAGTTACTGACAACAACCAGAACTAAACAGGTGGGCTTTTAGGAGGGGTTCTGAAAGACACTCATGGGGATGTCCACTGAAAGTTGACTAGCAACAACTGGGACCTAAAAGACACATCCTGAGACCCACATACTGACTAACGAGGTGACCAACCAGCACAGGAGTAACACATACTGACTAATGAGGTGACCAACCAGCACAGGAGTAACACATACTGACTAACGAGGTGACCAACCAGCACAGGAGTAACACATACTGACTAACGAGGTGACCAACCAGCACAGGAGTAACACATACTGACTAACGAGGTGACCAACCAGCACAGCTCTACCACATTCACAGATTTCACAGCACACTGTGTTCCCCCAGCTATTGTGGGGTTGTGTTGGTCCCTCTATCTTTCTCTGTCTAGCTGTGGTAGAGCTGTGTTGGTCTCTCTCTCTCTGTCTAGCTGTGGTAGGGCTGTGTTGGTCTCTCTCTCTGTTTTGCTGTGGTAGAGCTGTGTTGGTCTCTCTCTCTGTCTAGCTGTGGTACGGCTGTGTTGGTCTCTCTCTCTGTCTAGCTGTGGTAGGACTGTGTTGGACTCTCTCTCTGTCTAGCTGTGGTAGGACTGTGTTGGTCTCTCTCTCTGTCTAGCTGTGGTAGGACTGTGTTGGTCTCGCTCTCTGTCTAGCTGTGGTAGGGCTGTGTTGGTCTCTCTCTCTCTGTCTAGCTGTGGTAGGGCTGTGTTGGTCTCTCTCTCTGTCTAGCTGTGGTAGGACTGTGTTGGTCTCTCTCTCTATCTAGCTGTGGTAGGACTGTGTTGGTCTCGCTCTCTGTCTAGCTGTGGTAGGGCTGTGTTGGTCTCTCTCTGTCTATTTGTGGTAGGACTGTGTTGGTCTCTCTCTGTCTATTTGTGGTAGGACTGTGTTGGTCTCTCTCCAGCCTCCCCAACACTCTCAGCCTCCCTAACACTCTCAGTCTCATTTCAGCCTACCCTCAGCCTCCTCTCAGCCTCCCTAACACTCTCAGACTCATTTCAGCCTCCCTTCAGCCTCCCCTCAACCTCCACTCAGCCTCCCCTCAACCTCCCCTCAGCCTCCCCTCAACCTCCCTAACACTCTCAGACTCATTTCCGCCTCCCTTCAGCCTCCCTAACCCCCCCTCAACCTCCCCACAGCCTCTCCTCAGCCTCCCTAACACTCTCAGACTCATTTCAGCCTCCCTTCAGCCTCCCCTCAACCTCCCCACAGCCTCCCCTCAACCTCCCTAACACTCTCAGACTCATTTCAGCCTGCCTTCAGCCTCCCCTCCCCTCAACCTCCCCTCAGCCTCCCCTCAGCCTCCCCTCAGCCTCCCCTCAACCTCCCTAACACTCTCAGTCTCATTTCAGACTCATTTCAGCCTCCCTTCAGCCTCCCTAATCTCCCCTCAGCCACCCCTCAGCCACCCCAGCATCCCTCAGCCACCCTGAGTGGAGAAAGCGTCAACAAATTGCTGTAATGCAAGTGGTATTATTTGCAGATGTGTTGCTAGGCAACAGCAAGGTAGGTATGTAGGCAGGTTGGCCATGTGACTCTTCTTTCTGCCATTCCGACTACAGATGCCGTAAACTCTCCAAATCAGGATGGTTCGTACGAGGCCAGAATATAACTTGTCGTGGTGTTCAAGATTTAAAAAGGGCTTTAAAGTTTGTCATTTCCACTTTTAAATTCCAGACCTGATTTTTACGAACTAATGTATCATATTCAAAAAGAAAATAATGTTTTTCCATTCATTATAATGGAAATAATAATTCACATTTCCGGGTTATTTCTGCAGGATTATTTCCGTGCTGTGAGAAATTGGGTCAAATTAAGATACGGCATCTGTACACAGTCTCTCTTTGAACTCTGCTGGCTGTAGTCTACACGTCCCAGCTGTAAGGGGCTTCCTTATGTGACTGTAGTCTACACGTCCCAGCTGTAAGGGGCTTCCTTATGTGACTGTAGTCTACACGTCCCAGCTGTAAGGGGCTTCCTTATGTGACTGTAGTCTACACGTCCCAGCTGTAAGGGGCTTCCTTTTGTGACTGTAGTCTACACGTCCCAGCTGTAAGGGGCTTCCTTATGTGGCTGTAGTCTACACGTCCCAGCTGTAAGGGGCTTCCTTATGTGGCTGTAGTCTACACGTCTCAGCTGTAAGGGGCTTCCTTATGTGACTGTAGTCTACACGTCCCAGCTGTAAGGGGCTTCCTTATGTGACTGTAGTCTACACGTCCCAGCTGTAAGGGGCTTCCTTATGTGGCTGTAGTCTACACGTCTCAGCTGTAAGGGGCTTCCTCATGTGGCTGTAGCAGCAGTTGATGTGGTCTCCACTGGCTCTATCGCAGCAGGTTCATTAACTTTAAGGGAATCTCCACGAAGGCCTCCGAATAAGGGCTGCGGGTTTAATGTGGATTCTGTTAAATGCTTATTTGAAGCCCTTTTCCTGTAGTCAATTACCAAAAGCTCCATCTTTTGGCCTCGTGGAAGGAATGTTCTAAATATTCTTCATCATTTCATAATTAATCAAGATTCATTTTTTGGGGGAAAAAAACGGACAAATCTGGTGTTTCTATGTCAAACGGTTTAGTTATATTCCAGTCTTCTGTGATGTATATAAAGTGTAATATTGGAATGAAAATTCTAAATGCATTTCAACTCTATATCTGACATGGT
>NC_034178.2:73949307-74111807 GCF_002021735.2 Oncorhynchus kisutch
ACACGCACACAAAAAGAGAGAGAGAGAGAGAGAGAGAGAGAGAGAGAGAGAGAGAAAGAGAGAGAGAATAGGGGACAAGTGGACTTGGCACTCCGGTACCGCTTGCCGTGCGGTAGCAAAGAGAACAGTCTATGACTAGGGTGGCTGGAATCTTTGGCAATTGGCCCCGGTGACGTACTGGGCCATTCGCACTACCCTCTGTAGTGCCTTGTGGTCAGAGGTCAAGCAGTTGCCATACTAGTCAGAATGCTCTCGATGGTGCAGCTGTAGAAGTTTTTGAGAATCTAAGGACTCATACCAAATCTTTTCAGTCTCTTTAGGGAGAATAGGCATTGTGGTGCCCTCTTCACAACTATCTTGGTGTGTTTGGACCATGATAGATTGTTGGTGACGGAGACAGCAAGGAACTGATGCTAGATGGGCGAGCAGCGATCGGTTGAAGAGGAAGCATTTAGTTTTGCTTGCATTTAAGAGCAGTTGGAGGCCACAGAAGGAGAGCTCATCACTACCAGCCCCGTCGATGAGAAGGGCTCGGCCCTCTTTTTCCTGTAGTCCACAATTATGTCCTTTCTCTTGATTTTATTTATTTATTTATTTATTTTACCTTTATTTAACCAGGCAAGTCAGTTAAGAACAAATTCTTATTTTCAATGACGGCCTAGGAACAGTGTGTTTAACCTCCTTGTTCAGGGGGTGAACGACTGATTTGTACCTTGTCAGCTCGGGGATTCGATCTTGCAACCTTTTGGTTACTAGTCCAACACTCTAACCACTAGGCTAAGCTCCCGCCCCAATTACTTTGAGGGAGAGGTTGTTGTCCTGGCAGCACACTGCCAGGTCTTTGACCTCCTCCCTATAGACTGTCTTGTTGTTGTAGGTGATCAGGCCTACCACTGTTGTGTCGTATGAAAACTTAATGATGGTGTTGGAGTCGTGTTGGAGTCGTACCTGGCCGTGCAGGCATGAGTGAAGAGGGAGTACAGGAGGGGACTGAGCACGCACCCCTGAGGGGCCCCCGTGTTGCGGATCAGTGTGGCGGATGTGTTGTTACCTACCCTTACCATCTGGGGGAGGCTGGTCCAGGATCCAGTTGCAGAGGGAGGTGTTTAGTCCCAGGATCCTTAGCTTAGTGTAGAACTATGGTGTAGAACGCTGAGCTGTAGTCAATGAACAGCATTCTCACGTAGGTGTTCCTTTTGTCCAGGTGGGAAAATACAGTATGGAGTGCAATAGAGATTGCGTCATCTGTGGATCTGTTGGTGCGGTATGCAAATTGGAGTGGGCCTAGGGTTTCTGAGATAATGGTGTTGATGTCAGCCATGACCAGTCTTTCAATGCACTTGGCTATAGACGTGAGTGCTACGGGGCGGTAGTCATTTAGGCAGGTTAACTTAGTGTTCTAAGGCACAAGGACTATGTCTGCTTAAAACATGTTGGTATTACAGACCAGGTCAGGAACAGGTTGAAAATGTCAGTGAAGACACTTAACAGTTGGTCAGCGCATGCTCGGAGTACACGTCCTGGTAATCAGTCTGGCCCTGCGGCCTTGTGAAAGTTAACATGTTTAAAGGTCTTACTCACATTGGCTATGGAGAGCGTGAACACACAGTCGTCCGGAACAGCCGGTGCTCTCATGCATGCTTCAGTGTTGCTTGCCTCAAAGAGAGCATATAAGTCATTTAGCTCATCTAGTAGGCTCGTGTCACTGGGCATCTCGTGGCTTTGCTTCCCTTTGTAGCCCGTAATAGTTTGCAAGCCCTGCCATCCAACGAGCGTCAGAGCCGGTGTAGTATGATTCAATCTAGTCCTGTATTGACTCTTTGCCTGTTTGATGGTTCGTCGGAAGGCATAATGGGATTTCTTATAAGCTTCTGGGTTAGACTCCCGCTCCTTGAAAGCGGCAGCTCTACCCTTTAGGTCAGTGCAGATGTCTCCTGTAATCCATGGCTTCTGGTTTGGGTATGCACGTACAGTCACTGTGGGGATGATGTCATCGATGCACTTATTGATGAAGCCAGTGACTGATGTGGTGTACTCCTCAATGCCATCGGAAGACGGCCTTAACCTATTCCAGTCTGTGCTAGCAAAACAATCCTGTAGCTTAGCACCTAAATAATCTGACCAGTTCCGTATTTCTGAGCGAGTCACTGGCACTTCCTGTTTAAGTTTTTGCTTGTAAGCAGGAATCAGTTGTGGTCAGAATCAGGAGGATTCTGGTCAGAATCAGGAGGATTCTGGTCAGATTTGCCAAATGGAGGGCGAGGAAGAGCTTTGTACACGTCTCTATCTATGGAGTAAAGGTGGCCTACGTTCTTTTTCCCCCCTTTGGTTGCACATGCAACATGCTGTTAGAAATGAGGTAAAACTGATTTAAGTTTCCCTGCATTAAAGTCTCCGACCACCAGGAGCGCCACCTCTGGATGAGCTTTTTTTGTCTTTTGCTTTTATGGCCTTATACAGCTCATTGAGTGGGGTCTTAGTGCCAGCATCGGTTTGTGGTGGTAAATAGACAGCTACGGAAAATATAGATGGAATCTCTCTTGGTAAATAGTGTGGTCTACAGCTTATCATGAGATACTCTACCTCAGGTGAGCAAAATCTAGAGACATCCTTAATATTAGGTTTCCTGCACCAGCTGTTATTAACAAATAGACACAGACCTCCAACCCTTTGCCTTACTGCTGTTCTATCTTGCTGATGCAGCGTAAACTGTATTTTATCCTTGTCGTCGTTCAGCCACGACTCTGTGAAACATAAGATATTACTGTTTTAACAGGTAAAGTATTTGAAATAGTATTTGAACCCAGGTCTGAAGAAGACCAGGCATTCCAGATACAGAAACACTGCTTGGACTCTCAAGTGCAAGGCCAGGGTACAACCACTTGGTCTGGCTACTCAGACTCATTGCTACGTAATCCCAGCTAGCTGTATGTTATCCATGTTGTCGTTCAGCCACGACTCTGTGAAACATAAGATATTACAGTTTTTAATGTCCCGTTGGTAGGATAGTCTTGATTGGAACTCATCCATTTTATTATGGATGAGTTGTAATGATTGCACGTTGGCTAATAGGACTGATGGTAGTGCCGGATTACGCCGTTGTATCCTTACAAAGCCCCCCAACCTACATCCTACATCATATCTCTATCTCTTCTTCAAGTTAATGACGGGGATTTTGGTCTTGTCTGAAGTAAATCCTTCATGTCCGACTCGTTTAAAGAAAAATCTTTGTCCAGTACGAGGTGAGTAACCGCTGTCCTGATATCCAGAAGCTCTTTTCGGTCATATGAGATGATGGCAGAAACATTATGTACAAAATCAATTACAAATAATGCACAATATAACACACAATAGCACAATTGGTTAGGAGCCCGTAAAACGGCAGCCATCTTCTCCGGAGCCATTACTTTGTGACTTCTTTTACCTGGTGCTGCTGGGTGATTTGAAAAGTCATAGTCAATCGATCAATAATATAATAATACTTTTAGCAATTTTTTATTTACAATTTGTAGAAACTATAAGAATGGAAAGGTTCAGGACTTTCGTGAAACAGTATGGCAAATAGAAATTAAACTGGATGGTGTTCAGAGATAGATGGGAGGGGTTGAGGGGAGCTGAAGGATGGGACTGGATGGTGGTCAGAGATAGATGGGAGGGGTTGAGGGGAGCTGAAGGCTGGGACTGGATGGTCTTCAGAGATAGATGGGAGGGGTTGAGGGGAGCTGAAGGCTGGGATTGGATGGTGTTCAGAGATAGATGGGAGGGGTTGAGGGGAGCTGAAGGATGGGACTGGATGGTCTTTAGAGATAGATGGGAGGGGTTGAGGGGAGCTGAAGGATGGGACTGGATGGTCTTTAGAGATAGATGGGAGGGGTTGGGGGTAACTGAAGGATGGGACTGGATGGTCTTTAGAGATAGATGGGAGGGGTTGAGGGTAGCTGAAGGCTGGGACTGGATGGTGGTCAGAGATAGATGGGAGGGGTTGAGGGTAGCTGAAGGCTGGGACTGGATGGTCTTTAGAGATAGATGGGAGGGGTTGAGGGTAGCTGAAGGATGGGACTGGATGGTCTTTAGAGATAGATGGGAGGGGTTGAGGGTAGCTGAAGGCTGGGACTGGATGGTCTTTAGAGATAGATGGGAGGGGTTGAGGGTAGCTGACGGATGGGACTGGATGGTCTTTAGAGATAGATGGGAGGGGTTGAGGGTAGCTGAAGGCTGGGACTGGATGGTCTTTAGAGATAGATGGGAGGGGTTGAGGGTAGCTGAAGGATGGGACTGGATGGTCTTTAGAGATAGATGGGAGGGGTTGAGGGTAGCTGAAGGATGGGACTGGATGGTGGTCAGAGATAGATGGGAGGGGTTGAGGGTAGCTGAAGGATGGGACTGGATGGTCTTTAGAGATAGATGGGAGGGGTTGGGGGTAACTGAAGGATGGGACTGGATGGTCTTTAGAGATAGATGGGATGGGTTGAGGGTAGCTGAAGGATGGGACTGGATGGTCTTTGGAGATAGATGGGAGGGGTTGAGGGTAGCTGAAGGATGGGACTGGATGGTCTTTGGAGATAGATGGGAGGGGTTGAGGGTAGCTGAAGGATGGGACTGGATGGTCTTTGGAGATAGATGGGAGGGGTTGGGGGTAGCTGAAGCATGGGATTAAAAGGGGTTATCTTCTGTATATCACCCCTGCCTTGTCACAACACAGCTGTTTGTCTAAAATCGCATTAAGAAGGAAAGAAAGTCCACAAATTAACGTTTATCAAGGCACACCTTTTAATTGAAATGCATTCCAGGTATTTTTGGTATTTTGGTATTTTATTAGGATCCCCATTAGCTGTTGCAAAAGCAGCAGCTACTCTTCCTGGGGTCCACACATCATACTACGTACAAAATAGCATATATTTAATGTGAGCGTCAGAGGTGACTACCTCGTGAAGCTGGTTGAGATAATGCCGAGAGTGTGCAAAGCTAGTTCAATGCTCAGCTGTTGTAT
Organism: Oncorhynchus kisutch; assembly: GCF_002021735.2. Taxonomy (NCBI): domain Eukaryota; kingdom Metazoa; phylum Chordata; class Actinopteri; order Salmoniformes; family Salmonidae; genus Oncorhynchus; species Oncorhynchus kisutch. The sequence continues at coordinate 73,954,298 of NC_034178.2, forward strand.
TGAACTACCTTTCAAATAGCTTATCGTTGCTGTGAATATAGTACTACATATTAAATATTATTATAATAAATATATATATTATATAATATTATTATAATATTATCGTTGTGAACGTCGTACATCAAATAGCTGAGTAGCGATGTACCGTACCTTAGGTCGAATGACTAGACACACACACGCAAGCACACTAAATCCTTTATTGAATCCTCAAATCACATTACAATTGTCACGGCCCCTCCTCTGCAGTGCAGGGGCTAAGTAGTGCACTATATAGGGAATAGGGTGCTAAGTAGTGCACTATATAGGGAATAGGGTGCTAAGTAGTGCACTATATAGGGAATAGGGTGCTAAGTAGTGCACTATATAGTGTCACGGCCCCTCTGCAGTGCAGGGGCGGTTCCTCCTGCAGGCAGAGGAGGGTCGTTAGTGATTGGAGCCACCTGGGCTCAGGGTATTTAAACTGCTTCACTAACCACTCTTGTCTCTCTCTCTGCTCCTCCAGGTATGATCCTGTTTTGTTTGTTCCTTTGTAGTTTTGCATAGTTTTCACTCAGTCATTCACACACACAGATTCACGAATCCCTGCACTTTACATACACCTCACATTATGATACTTTCACACCTCATTCCTTTTCCTTTGGTTAAAGTTAATCGTTTTGATTTATAATAAAGAACCTTTTTGATTGGCCGATACCTGTTGTTTGTGTCCCCTCCTTTTTGCCACAGGCTATGAGCCGGCCGGTGACACAATCACAAAGGGCTCAACCATTACAAGGGTCGTTGATATAAGGACACTATAAGGAACACAGTACCTTGTCCTCCACACAGCTAGACTAGACCCAAACTGTTATAGACCTATATCCATCCCGTGCTGCCTTTCTAAAATCTTCAAAAGCCAAGTTAATAAACAGATCACCGACCATTTTGAATCCCACCGTACCTTCTCCGCTATGCAATCTGGTTTCCGAGCTAGTCATGGGTTCACCTCAACCATGCTCAAGGTTCTAAACGATATCATAACCGCCATCGATAAAATACAGTACTGTGCAGCCGTCTTCATCAACCTGGCCTGTTGTCCGGACCTCTGGCAGTCTCTATGGGTGTACCACAGGGTTCAATTCTCGGGCCGACTCTTTTCTCTGTATATATCAATGATGTTGTTCTTGCTGCTGTTGATTCTCTGATCCACCTGTACGCAGACGACACCATTCTGTAAACATCTGGCCCTTATCTGGACACTGTGCTAACAAACCTCCAGACGAGATTCAATGCCATACGACACTCCTTCAGTGGCCTCCAACTGCTTTTAAACGCTAGTAAAGCTAAATGCATGCTCTACAACCAATTGCTGCCTGCACCTGCCCGCCCGACTAGCATCACTACTCTGGACGGTTCTGACCTAGAATATGTGGACAACTAGAAATACCTAGGTCTCTGGTTAGACTGTAAACTCTCCTTCCAGACTCACATTAAGCATCTCCAATCCAAAATTAAATCTAGAATCGGCTTTCTATTTTGCAACAAAGCATCCTTCACTCATGCTGCCAAACTTACCCTCGTAAACTGACTATCCTACCAATCCTTGACTTCGGTGATGTCATCTACAAAATAGCCCCCAACACTCTGCTCAACAAACTGGATGTAGTCTATCACGGTGCCATCCATTTCGTTACCAAAGCCCCATATACTACCCATCACTGCGACCTGTAGGCTCTCGATGGCTGGCCCTCGCTTCATATTCGTCGCCAAACCCACTGGCTCCAGGTCATCTATAAGTCTTTGCTAGGTAAAGCCCCGCCTTATCTCAGCTCCATGGTCACCATAGCAACACCCACCCAACACTTCCTTTACCCGCCTTTCCTTCCAGTTCTCTGCTGGAAATGACTGGAACGAATTGCAAAAATCTCTGAAGCTGGAGACTTATATCTCCCTCTCTAACTTTAAGGATCAGCTGTCAGAGCAGCTTACTGATCACTGTGCCTGTACACAGCCAATCTGTAAATAGCCACACCCAACTACCTCATCCCCAAATTATTACTTACCCTCTTGCTCTTTTGCACCACAGTATCGCTACACATCATCATCTGCACATCTATCACTCCAGTGTTAATGCAAAATTGTAATTATTTCACCTCTATGGCCTATTTATTGCCTTACCTCCCTAATCTTCTACATTTGCACACACTGTATACAGATTTTTCTATTGTGTTATTGACTGTACGTTGGTATATGTGTAACTCTGTGTTGTTGTTTTTGTCACACTACTTTGCATTTTCTTGGCCAGAATCCCAGTTGTAAATGAGAACTTGTTCTCAACCAGCCTACCTGGTTAAATAAAGATGATACAAATACAGACTCCACAGACTCCACAGATTCCACAGACTCCACAGACTCCACAGATTCCACAGACTCCACAGATTCCACAGACTCCACAGATTCCACAGACTCCACAGACTCCACAGACTCCACAGATTCCACAGACTCCACAGATTCCACAGACTCCACAGAATCCACAGACTCCACAGATTCCACAGACTCCACAGACTCCACAGACTCCACAGATTCCACAGATTCCACAGACTCCACAGACTCCACAGATTCCACAGACTCCACAGACCCCACAGACTCCACAGATTCCACAGACTCCACAGACTCCACAGACTCCACAGATTCCACAGACTCCACAGATTCCACAGACTCCACAGACTCCACAGACTCCACAGACTCCACAGATTCCACAGACTCCACAGATTCCACAGATTCCACAGACTCCACAGACTCCACAGATTCCACAGACTCCACAGACTCCACAGATTCCACAGACTCCACAGACTCCACAGATTCCACAGACTCCACAGACTCCACAGATTCCACAGACTCCACAGATTCCACAGATTCCACAGACTCCACAGACTCCACAGATTCCACAGACTCCACAGATTCCACAGACTCCACAGACTCCACAGATTCCACAGACTCCACAGACTCCACAGATTCCACAGACTCCACAGATTCCACAGACTCCACAGATTCCACAGACTCCACAGATTCCACAGACTCCACAGACTCCACAGAATCCACAGACTCCACAGATTCCACAGACTCCACAGATTCCACAGACTCCACAGACTCCACAGATTCCACAGACTCCACAGACTCCACAGATTCCACAGACTCCACAGATTCCACAGACTCCACAGATTCCACAGACTCCACAGACTCCACAGAATCCACAGACTCCACAGATTCCACAGACTCCACAGACTCCACAGACTCCACAGATTCCACAGATTCCACAGACTCCACAGACTCCACAGATTCCACAGACTCCACAGACCCCACAGACTCCACAGATTCCACAGACTCCACAGACTCCACAGACTCCACAGATTCCACAGACTCCACAGATTCCACAGACTCCACAGACTCCACAGACTCCACAGACTCCACAGATTCCACAGACTCCACAGATTCCACAGATTCCACAGACTCCACAGACTCCACAGATTCCACAGACTCCACAGACTCCACAGATTCCACAGACTCCACAGACTCCACAGATTCCACAGACTCCACAGACTCCACAGATTCCACAGACTCCACAGATTCCACAGATTCCACAGACTCCACAGACTCCACAGATTCCACAGACTCCACAGATTCCACAGACTCCACAGACTCCACAGATTCCACAGACTCCACAGACTCCACAGATTCCACAGACTCCACAGATTCCACAGACTCCACAGATTCCACAGACTCCACAGACTCCACAGATTCCACAGACTCCACAGACTCCACAGATTCCACAGACTCCACAGACTCCACAGATTCCACAGACTCCACAGACTCCACAGACTCCACAGATTCCACAGACTCCACAGACTCCACAGATTCCACAGACAATAATTGTCACCGGATTTTTTTTTCATACACACACACACACACACGCGATTCTAATAATTGACCGCTTATCCAGTGGTTAATTACAGTTTGTCTGTGTTCGTCTCTGAAGGGCCTCTGCACTCAGCTGCGTTGCCAGAGACAATTGTAGTCGTCATCAGGGTGACAATCTATCGTCTGTAAGACAGGGAGACAAGCGGAAGAGAATAGCTGTGTGTGTGTGTGTGTGTGTGTGTGTGTGTGTGTGTGTGTGTGTGTGTGTGTGTGTGTGTGTGTGTGTGTGTGTGTGTGTGTGAGAGAGAGAGAGAAGCAGATGGAAAACAGCTAACTCTAATTAGCCTGTTAAGGTCTGTTAAATCTAGAGGAATGCAATCATCACCATCCATCACCTGTCTGTCACAACAACCAGTCCACACTGAACAGAACCTAGCTGACTGGACCAGTCCACACTGAACAGAACCTAGTATATCACTGACTGAACCAGTCTACACTGAACAGAACCTAGCTGACTGGACCAGTCCACACTGAACAGAACCTAGTATATCACTGACTGAACCAGTCTACACTGAACAGAACCTAGCTGACTGGACCAGTCCACACTGAACAGAACCTAGCTGACTGGACCAGTCCACACTGAACAGAACCTAGCTGACTGGACCAGTCCACACTGAACAGAACCTAGCTGACTGAACCAGTCCACACTGAACAGAACCTAGTATATCACTGACTGAACCAGTCCACACTGAACAGAACCTAGTATATCACTGACTGAACCAGTCCACACTGAACAGAACCTAGTATATCACTGACTGAACCAGTCCACACTGAACAGAACCTAGTATATCACTGACTGAACCAGTCCACACTGAACAGAACCTAGCTGACTGAACCAGTCCACACTGAACAGAACCTAGTTGACTGGACCAGTCCATACTGAACAGAACCTAGTATATCACTGACTGAACCAGTCTACACTGAACAGAACCTAGTATTTCACTGACTGAACCAGTCCACACTGAACAGAACCTAGCTGACTGGACCAGTCCATTCTGAACAGAACCTAGTATATCACTGACTGAACCAGTCCACACTGAACAGAACCTAGCGTATTGCTGACTGGAGTAGAGAGTGTTGTAGATAGTTCTCATTGCTTTCCACCTGGCTACCCCTACCCTTGTTAACAGCACTGCACCCCCCACAGCAACTCGCCCAAGCCTCCCCCATTTCTCCTTCACCCAAATCCAGATAGCTGATGTTCTGAAAGAGCTGCTAATTTTGGACCCCTACAAATCAGCCGGGCTAGACAATCTGGACCCTGATGAAAATGATCTGCAGAAATTGTTGCAAACCCTATTACTAGCCTGTTCAACCTCTCTTTTGTATCGTCTGAGATTCCCAAAGATTGGAAAGCTGCCGCGGTCATCCCCCTCTTCAAAGGGGGAGACACTCTAGACCCAAACTGCTACAGACTTATATCCATCCTACCCTGCCTTTCTAAGCTCTTCGAAAGCCAAGTCAAAAAACAGATTACCGACCATTTCGAATCCCACCGTACCCTCTCTGCTTTGCAATCTGGTTTCAGAGCTGGTCATGGGTGCACCTCAGCCACGCTCAAGGTCCTAAACGATATCATAACCATCATCGATAAAAGACAGTACTGTGCAGCCGTCTTCATGGCAGCCTCTATGGGGGTGCCAAAGGGTTCAATTCTCGGGCCGATTCTCTTCTCTGTATACATCAATGATTTCGCTCTTGCTGCTGGTGATTCTCTGATTCACCTGCACGCAGACGACACCATTCTGTATACTTCTGGCCCTTTTTTGAACAATGTGTTAACGAACCTCCAGACGAGCTTCAATGCCATACAACTCTCCTTCTGTGGCCTCCAACTGCTCTTAAATGCAAGTAAAACTAAATGCATGCTCTTCAACCGATCGCTGCCCGTACCCACCCGCCCGTCCAGCCTCACTACTCTGGATGGCTCCGACTTAGAATATGTGGACGACTACAAATACCTAGGTGTCTGGTTAGACTGTAAACTCTCCTTCCAGACTCACATTAAGCATCTCCAATCCAAAATTAAATCTAGAATTGACTTCCTATTTCGCAACAAAGCATCCTTCACTTATGCTGCCAAACATACCCTCGTAAAACTGACTATTCTACGGATCCTCAACTTCGGCGATGTCATTTACAAAATTGCCTCCAACACTCTACTCAACAAATTGGATGCAGTCTATCACAGTGCCATCCGTTTTGTCACCAAAACCCCATATACTACCCACCACTGTGACCTGTAGGCTCTCGTTGGCTGGCCCTCGCTTCAAATTCGTTGACAAACCCACTGGCTCCAGGTCATCTATAAGTCTTTGCTAGGTAAAGCCCCGCCTTATCTCAACTCACTGGTCACCATGGCAACACCCACCTGTAGCACGCGCTCTAGCAGGTATATTTCACTGGTCATCCCCAAAGCCAATTCCTCATTTGGCCGCCTTTCCTTCCAGTTCTCTGCTGCAAAAATCTCCCTCACTAACTTTAAGCACCAGCTGTCTACGTAGCCCATCTGTAAATTGCCCATCCAACTACCTCATCCCCATATTGTATTTATTTATGTATTTATTTTGCTCTTTTGCACCCCAGTATCTCTACCTTCACATTCATCTTCTGCACATCTATCACTCCAGTGTTTAATTGCTATATTGTAATTATTTCCCCACTATGGCCTATTTATTGCCTTACCTCCCTTATCTTACCTCATTTGCACACACTCTTTATAGACTTTAGCTATTGTGTTATTGACTGTATGTTTGTTTTACTCCATGTGTAACTCTGCGTTGTTATATGTGTCGAACAGCTTTGCTTTATCTTGGCCAGGTCGCAGTTGTACATGAGAACTTGTTCTCAACTAGCCTACCTGGTTAAATAAAGGTGAAATATACATATATATTTTTTTTTATAAAATAGTTCCAGGGAAGATTCTATTTGATTCTATTTGATTCTATTTGATTCTATTCTATTCTATTGTTTTCTATTTGATTCTATTTGATTCTATTTGATTCTATTTGATTCTATTTGATTCTATTTGATTCTATTCTATTGTTTTCTATTTGATTCTATTTGATTCTATTTGATTCTATTTGATTCTATTCTATTCTATTGTTTTCTATGTTGTTCTATTCTATTCCAAACAGAACGTATCTCTGGCTAAAGTGGAGAGTCATGAGACTAGTGGAGCATTCCTGGGAAGATTATATTATATTGTAACCCTAAACAACATTTACCATAAACCTCATTGTAATCTGGCAGAGTGAATCTATCATATTGTAACCCTAAACAACATTTACCATAAACCTCATTGTAATCTGGCAGAGTGAATCTATCATATTGTAACCCTAAACAACATTTACCATAAACCTCATTGTAATCTGGCAGAGTGAATCTATCATATTGTAACCCTAAACAACATTTACCATAAACCTCATTGTAATCTGGCAGAGTGAATCTATCATATTGTAACCCTAAACAACATTTACCTTAAACCTCATTGTAATCTGGCAGAGTGATTTAATTTGAAACTTTTCTTTAACAAAGTGCTTTATATACAGATTATAATTCAACAAGAGTTTAGTCAATTGAGCAATGCTTAAATGGTTTATTCGTTATAATAGAAACTGTTAATTAAAGAACATTTTCAAATTAAATAACGCTGTCAGATTACAATAAGATTCAATGTAAATTTTGCATTTAAGACATTGCTTTTACACCAGGAAAATGTTCCCCTAACACCATCCCAATCTGGGCTGGGAGGGGGACCTCAATTATAGCAAATTATCATTAACCAATGATAACACAGGCTCCTAAAACAAGAGAAAGATATGCAGTGAGGTGTAACAGTGGTTGTCCATTTTGGAAAATGATGGCATTTTAAGAGGTAATACGGTCTTGCATGTTGAAACACATTACTGATTTGGTCAGGTATGCTCTGGATATATGTGGCTGTCTGCTGGAGGTGACTGTCTGCTGGAGGTGACTGTCTGCTGGGAGATGGCTGTCTGCTGGAGGTGACTGTCTGCTGGAGGTGACTGTCTGCTGGAGGTGGCTGTCTGCTGGAGGTGACTGTCTGCTGGAGGTGACTGTCTGCTGGAGGTGACTGTCTGCTGGAGGTTACTGTCTGCTGGAGGTGGCTGTCTTCTGGAGGTACCTGTCTGCTGGAGGTGACTGTCTGCTGGAGGTGGCTGTCTTCTGGAGGTGACTGTCTGCTGGAGATGGCTGTCTTCTGGAGGTGCCTGTCTTCTGGAGGTGGCTGTCTGCTGGAGATGGCTGTCTGCTGGAGGTGGCTGTCTGCTGGAGGTGACTGTCTGCTGGAGGTGACTGTCTGCTGGAGGTGACATTTAGGTGGTTCTTAACTTTCTTTGCTTACTGTCCTACCACATATCTAGATTTCTTCCTGCTGGAGGGCCAGTAAGAAGCATTCTTTCCCAAGATCCCAATGCCCCAGGGCAGTGATTGGGGATATTGCCCTGTGTAGGGTACCAAACAAGATCCCCTGTCATCATCGTGTTCAGGTATATTGTCAATGAAAGCTGATGGTGTCCCAGGGAACAGCAGACTGTGTTTGGTTAATGACATTAGAGAGGGAGTTGGATGGTGTCCCAGGGAACAACAGACTGTGTTTGGTTAATGACATTAGAGAGGGAGTTGGATGGTGTCCCAGGGAACAACAGACTGTGTTTGGTTAATGACATTAGAGAGGGAGTTGGATGGTGTCCCAGGGAACAACAGACTGTGTTTGGTTAATGACATTAGAGAGGGAGTTGGATGGTGTCCCAGGGAACAACAGACTGTGTTTGGTTAATGACATTAGAGAGGGAGTTGAATGGTGTCCCAGGGAACAACAGACTGTGTTTGGTTAATGACATTAGAGAGGGAGTTAGATGGTGTCCCAGGGAACAACAGACTGTGTTTGGTTAATGACAGAGAGAAAGCTGATGGTGTCCCAGGGAACAACAGACTGTGTTTGGTTAATGACATTAGAGAGGGAGTTGAATGGTGTCCCAGGGAACAACAGACTGTGTTTGGTTAATGACATTAGAGAGGGAGTTGAATGGTGTCCCAGGGAACAACAGACTGTGTTTGGTTAATGACATTAGAGAGGGAGTTGGATGGTGTCCCAGGGAACAACAGACTGTGTTTGGTTAATGACATTAGAGAGGGAGTTGAATGGTGTCCCAGGGAACAACAGACTGTGTTTGGTTAATGACATTAGAGAGGGAGTTGGATGGTGTCCCAGGGAACAACAGACTGTGTTTGGTTAATGACATTAGAGAGGGAGTTGAATGGTGTCCCAGGGAACAACAGACTGTGTTTGGTTAATGACATTAGAGAGGGAGTTGGATGGAGGGAGTTGGATGGTGTCCCAGGGAACAACAGACTGTGTTTGGTTAATGACAGAGAGAAAGCTGATGGTGTCCCAGGGAACAACAGACTGTGTTTGGTTAATGACATTAGAGAGGGAGTTGGATGGTGTCCCAGGGAACAACAGACTGTGTTTGGTTAATGACATTAGAGAGGGAGTTGAATGGTGTCCCAGGGAACAACAGACTGTGTTTGGTTAATGACATTAGAGAGGGAGTTGGATGGAGGGAGTTGGATGGTGTCCCAGGGAACAACAGACTGTGTTTGGTTAATGACAGAGAGAAAGCTGATGGTGTCCCAGGGAACAACAGACTGTGTTTGTTTAATGACATTAGAGGGAGTTGGATGGTGTCCCAGGGAACAACAGACTGTGTTTGGTTAATGACATTAGAGAGGGAGTTGAATGGTGTCCCAGGGAACAACAGGCTGTGTTTGGTTAATGACATTAGAGGGAGTTGGATGGTGTCCCAGGGAACAACAGACTGTGTTTGGTTAATGACAGAGAGGGAGTTGGATGGTGTCCCAGGGAACAACAGACTGTGTTTGTTTAATGACATTAGAGAGGGAGTTGGATGGTGTCCCAGGGAACAACAGACTGTGTTTGGTTAATGACAGAGAGGGAGTTGGATGGTGTCCCAGGGAACAACAGACTGTGTTTGGTTAATGACATTAGAGAGGGAGTTGGATGGTGTCCCAGGGAACAACAGACTGTGTTTGTTTAATGACAGAGAGGGAGTTGGATGGTGTCCCAGGGAACAACAGACTGTGTTTGTTTAATGACAGAGAGGGAGTTGGATGGTGTCCCAGGGAACAACAGACTGTGTTTGGTTAATGACATTAGAGAGGGAGTTGGATGGTGTCCCAGGGAACAACAGACTGTGTTTGGTTAATGACAGAGAGGGAGTTGGATGGTGTCCCAGGGAACAACAGACTGTGTTTGGTTAATGACAGAGAGGGAGTTAGATGGTGTCCCAGGGAACAACAGACTGTGTTTGGTTAATGACAGAGAGGGAGTTGGATGGTGTCCCAGGGAACAACAGACTGTGTTTGGTTAATGACAGAGAGGGAGTTGAATGGTGTCCCAGGGAACAACAGACTGTGTTTGGTTAATGACAGAGAGGGAGTTGAATGGTGTCCCAGGGAACAACAGACTGTGTTTGGTTAATGACAGAGAGGGAGTTGAATGGTGTCCCAGGGAACAACAGACTGTGTTTGGTTAATGACAGAGAGGGAGTTTGATGGTGTCCCAGGGAACAACAGACTGTGTTTGGTTAATGACAGAGAGGGAGTTGGATGGAGGGAGTTGGATGGTGTCCCAGGGAACAACAGACTGTGTTTGGTTAATGACAGAGAGGGAGTTGGATGGTGTAAAATGTTTTGAAAGCAGATCTGAGATTAGCCAGATCTTATTTTATCTTCTTAATCAGTCAGAACACTTTCATGTTGAGACCGGAGACACATATCCTATGTTCTGGATGAATCGTATGATACGGTTTCGTAACGCAAGAGAGAGAACCGTGATACCGTGTAATTGGCACGACACTTAGAAGTTCTGTTGAACACTTAGCTACTTTCACACCCCTGTTTTTTTTTTGGGGGGGGGGGGGGGGTAAAATGTAAGGATATAACATATTGTTAATTTTTCATTAATAAAGGATATAATCTTGTCCAAAGGTTGACTCTGTCAAACCATGGTAGCAATTGAGCCTGGGGGTGGGTGGGGGGGGGGAATTTAGGAACGTCTACATGACTCAAAGTTAAACCTATAATGTTTTTCTCTGTGATTCATCTGGTTGTGGAATGGTGATTCATTATCTGATAGTGATCACTGCTGATTGGATATCGCCAGATTATCCTGAAAGGGCAGAATGGTGATTCATTATCTGATAGTGATCACTGCTGATTGGATATCGCCAGATTATCCTGAAAGGGCAGAATGGTGATTCTTAAATGTTTTTAAAAAGGTGGAATTTAAATGGTATAACATTACGCATAGCACCGTCGCCATTTTGTGCCAATATGTTTCAAATTCAAGGCTTATTTTTTTTAGCTACGGTTAAAGTCATATACTCTATATATATATATACTCATATACTATATATATATATATATACTCATATTCTATATATATATACTCATATACTCATATATTATATATATATATATATATATATATATATATATACTCATATACTCTATATATATATACTCAAATACTATATACTCTATATATATATACTCATATACTCTATATATATATACTCATATACTCATATACTATATACTCTATATATATATACTCATATACTCTATATATATATATACTCATATACTATATACTCTATACATATACTCATATACTATATACTCTATATATATACTCATATACTCTATATATATATACTCATATACTCTATATATATACTCATATGCTCTATATATATATACTCATATACTCATATACTATATACTCTATATATATATACTCATATACTCTATATATATATATATACTCATATACTCATATACTATATACTCATATACTATATACTCTATATATATATACTCATATACTCTATATATATATATATATATATATATATATATACTCATATACTCATATACTATATACTCTATAGTCTAAGTGTCATCCCAAACCCCATCCATGTGTGAGCAGAGTGAATGTGAGGTTTTTCGGGTTTCTACTATGTATACCGCTGATTCAGCACATCACCTATCCATATTGTTGTAGTACTGTAGCTACTGTTAAAGTCAAATACCTGTACAAATACGTGAAGTTTCATCCCAAAGCTAGTTCATGTCAAACGAGACTGATTATGTGTTCCACATGTTTAAATGATTCAGCACATATTTTATGCTGAGACAGAGAGGTCTTTATTACTCTGACACTCTGAGACACCCAGACTAGACCCTGATGGACCACTCTCCACTCTGACACTCTGAGACACCCAGACTAGACCCAGAGGAAACACTCTCCACTCTGACACTCTGAGACACCCAGACTAGACCCTGATGGACCACTCTCCACTCTGACACTCTGAGACACCCAGACTAGACCCTGATGGACCACTCTCCACTCTGACACTCTGAGACACCCAGACTAGACCCCGAGGAAACACTCTCCACTATGACACTCTGAGACACCCAGACTAGACCCTGATGGGACCACTCTCCACTCTGACACTCTGAGACACCCAGACTAGACCCCGAGGAAACACTCTCCACTCTGACACTCTGAGACACCCAGACTAGACCCTGATGGAAACACTCTCCACTCTGACACTCTGAGACACCCAGACTAGACCCTGATGACCACTCTCCACTCTGACACTCTGAGACACCCAGACTAGACCCCGAGGAAACACTCTCCACTCTGACACTCTGAGACACCCAGACTAGACCCTGATGGAAACACTCTCCACTCTGACACTCTGAGACACCCAGACTAGACCCTGATGGAAACACTCTCCACTCTGACACTCTGAGACACCCAGACTAGACCCCGAGGAAACACTCTCCACTCTGACACTCTGAGACACCCAAACTAGACCCTGATGGGACCACTCTCCACTCTGACACTCTGAGACACCCAGACTAGACCCAGAGGAAACACTCTCCACTCTGACACTCTGAGACACCCAGACTAGACCCTGATGGAAACACTCTCCACTCTGACACTCTGAGACACCCAGACTAGACCCTGATGGACCACTCTCCACTCTGACACTCTGAGACACCCAGACTAGACCCCGAGGAAACACTCTCCACTCTGACACTCTGAGACACCCAGACTAGACCCTGATGGGACCACTCTCCACTCTGACACTCTGAGACACCCAGACTAGACCCAGAGGAAACACTCTCCACTCTGACACTCTGAGACACCCAGACTAGACCCTGATGGACCACTCTCCACTCTGACACTCTGAGACACCCAGACTAGACCCCGAGGAAACACTCTCCACTCTGACACTCTGAGACACCCAGACTAGACCCTGATGGGACCACTCTCCACTCTGACACTCTGAGACACCCAGACTAGACCCAGAGGAAACACTCTCCACTCTGACACTCTGAGACACCCAGACTAGACCCTGATGGACCACTCTCCACTCTGACACTCTGAGACACCCAGACTAGACCCTGATGGACCACTCTCCACTATGACACTCTGAGACACCCAGACTAGACCCTGATGGACCACTCTCCACTCTGACACTCTGAGACACCCAGACTAGACCCCGAGGAAACACTCTCCACTCTGACACTCTGAGACACCCAGACTAGACCCTGATGGGACCACTCTCCACTCTGACACTCTGAGACACCCAGACTAGACCCCGAGGAAACACTCTCCACTCTGACACTCTGAGACACCCAGACTAGACCCTGATGGAAACACTCTCCACTCTGACACTCTGAGACACCCAGACTAGACCCTGATGACCACTCTCCACTCTGACACTCTGAGACACCCAGACTAGACCCCGAGGAAACACTCTCCACTCTGACACTCTGAGACACCCAGACTAGACCCTGATGGAAACACTCTCCACTCTGACACTCTGAGACACCCAGACTAGACCCTGATGGAAACACTCTCCACTCTGACACTCTGAGACACCCAGACTAGACCCCGAGGAAACACTCTCCACTCTGACACTCTGAGACACCCAGACTAGACCCTGATGGGACCACTCTCCACTCTGACACTCTGAGACACCCAGACTAGACCCCGAGGAAACACTCTCCACTCTGACACTCTGAGACACCCAGACTAGACCCTGATGGAAACACTCTCCACTCTGACACTCTGAGACACCCAGACTAGACCCTGATGGACCACTCTCCACTCTGACACTCTGAGACACCCAGACTAGACCCTGATGGACCACTCTCCACTATGACACTCTGAGACACCCAGACTAGACCCTGATGGACCACTCTCCACTCTGACACTCTGAGACACCCAGACTAGACCCTGATGGACCACTCTCCACTATGACACTCTGAGACACCCAGACTAGACCCTGATGGACCACTCTCCACTCTGACACTCTGAGACACCCAGACTAGACCCCGAGGAAACACTCTCCACTCTGACACTCTGAGACACCCAGACTAGACCCTGATGGAAACACTCTCCACTCTGACACTCTGAGACACCCAGACTAGACCCTGATGACCACTCTCCACTCTGACACTCTGAGACACCCAGACTAGACCCCGAGGAAACACTCTCCACTCTGACACTCTGAGACACCCAGACTAGACCCTGATGGAAACACTCTCCACTCTGACACTCTGAGACACCCAGACTAGACCCTGATGGAAACACTCTCCACTCTGACACTCTGAGACACCCAGACTAGACCCCGAGGAAACACTCTCCACTCTGACACTCTGAGACACCCAGACTAGACCCTGATGGGACCACTCTCCACTCTGACACTCTGAGACACCCAGACTAGACCCCGAGGAAACACTCTCCACTCTGACACTCTGAGACACCCAGACTAGACCCTGATGGAAACACTCTCCACTCTGACACTCTGAGACACCCAGACTAGACCCTGATGGAAACACTCTCCACTCTGACACTCTGAGACACCCAGACTAGACCCCGAGGAAACACTCTCCACTCTGACACTCTGAGACACCCAGACTAGACCCTGATGGGACCACTCTCCACTCTGACACTCTGAGACACCCAGACTAGACCCCGAGGAAACACTCTCCACTCTGACACTCTGAGACACCCAGACTAGACCCTGATGGAAACACTCTCCACTCTGACACTCTGAGACACCCAGACTAGACCCTGATGGACCACTCTCCACTCTGACACTCTGAGACACCCAGACTAGACCCTGATGGACCACTCTCCACTATGACACTCTGAGACACCCAGACTAGACCCTGATGGACCACTCTCCACTCTGACACTCTGAGACACCCAGACTAGACCCCGAGGAAACACTCTCCACTCTGACACTCTGAGACACCCAGACTCTGATGGGACCACTCTCCACTCTGACACTCTGAGACACCCAGACTAGACCCCGAGGAAACACTCTCCACTCTGACACTCTGAGACACCCAGACTAGACCCTGATGGAAACACTCTCCACTCTGACACTCTGAGACACCCAGACTAGACCCTGATGACCACTCTCCACTCTGACACTCTGAGACACCCAGACTAGACCCCGAGGAAACACTCTCCACTCTGACACTCTGAGACACCCAGACTAGACCCTGATGGAAACACTCTCCACTCTGACACTCTGAGACACCCAGACTAGACCCTGATGGAAACACTCTCCACTCTGACACTCTGAGACACCCAGACTAGACCCCGAGGAAACACTCTCCACTCTGACACTCTGAGACACCCAGACTAGACCCTGATGGGACCACTCTCCACTCTGACACTCTGAGACACCCAGACTAGACCCCGAGGAAACACTCTCCACTCTGACACTCTGAGACACCCATACTAGACCCTGATGGAAACACTCTCCACTCTGACACTCTGAGACACCCAGACTAGACCCTGATGGACCACTCTCCACTCTGACACTCTGAGACACCCAGACTAGACCCCGAGGAAACACTCTCCACTCTGACACTCTGAGACACCCAGACTAGACCCTGATGGGACCACTCTCCACTCTGACACTCTGAGACACCCAGACTAGACCCCGAGGAAACACTCTCCACTCTGACACTCTGAGACACCCAGACTAGACCCTGATGGAAACACTCTCCACTCTGACACTCTGAGACACCCAGACTAGACCCTGATGACCACTCTCCACTCTGACACTCACACACCCAGACTAGACCCCGAGGAAACACTCTCCACTCTGACACTCTGAGACACCCAGACTAGACCCTGATGGGACCACTCTCCACTCTGACACTCTGACACTCTGAGACACCCAGACTAGACCCTGATGACCACTCTCCACTCTGACACTCACACACCCAGACTAGACCCTGATGGAAACACTCTCACATTTTATTAGTCATATGCGCCGAATACAACATGAGCCCCTAACCAACAGTGCAGTTTCAAAAAAAGTCAGATAAGAAATAAAAGTAACAAGTAATTAAAGAGCAGCAGTACAATAACAATAGCGAGACTACAGTGGGGCAAAAAAGTATTTAGTCAGCCACAAATTGTGCAAGTTCTCCCACTTAAAAAGACGAGAGAGGCCTGTGATTTTCATCATAGGTACACTTGAACTATGACAGACAAAATGAGGGGAAAAAAATCCAGAAAATCACATTGTAGGATTTTTAATGAATTTATTAGCAAATTATGGTGGAAAATAAATATTTATATACATACATGATATACATTATACATTAACCGCTCCTAATGTAAACATTCCATAGTCTATACATTAACCACTCCTAATGTAAACATTCTATAGTCTATACATTAACCACTCCTAATGTAAACATTCCATAGTCTATACATTAACCACTCCTAATGTAAACATTCCATAGTCTATACATTAACCACTCCTAATGTAAACATTCTATAGTCTATACATTAACCACTCCTAATGTAAACATTCCATAGTCTATACATTAACCACTCCTAATGTAAACATTCCATAGTCTATACATTAACCACTCCTAATGTAAACATTCTATAGTCTATACATTAACCACTCCTAATGTAAACATTCCATAGTCTATACATTAACCACTCCTAATGTAAACATTCTATAGTCTATACATTAACCACTCCTAATGTAAACATTCTATAGTCTATACATTAACCACTCCTAATGTAAACATTCCATAGTCTATACATTAACCACTCCTAATGTAAACATTCTATAGTCTATACATTAACCACTCCTAATGTAAACATTCTATAGTCTATACATTAACCACTCCTAATGTAAACATTCTATAGTCTATACATTAACCACTCCTAATGTAAACATTCCATAGTCTATGCATTAACCGCTCCTAATGTAAACATTCTATAGTCTATACATTAACCACTCCTAATGTAAACATTCCATAGTCTATACATTAACCGCTCCCAATGTAAACATTCCATAGTCTATACATTAACCACTCCTAATGTAAACATTCCATAGTCTATGCATTAACCGCTCCTAATGTAAACATTCTATAGTCTATACATTAACCACTCCTAATGTAAACATTCCATAGTCTATACATTAACCGCTCCTAATGTAAACATTCTATAGTCTATACATTAACCACTCCTAATGTAAACATTCTATAGTCTATACATTAACCGCTCCCAATGTAAACATTCTATAGTCTATACATTAATCACTCCTAATGTAAACATTCCATAGTCTATACATTAACCGCTCCTAATGTAAACATTCTATAGTCTATACATTAACCGCTCCTAATGTAAACATTCTATAGTCTATAGATTAACCACTCCTAATGTAAACATTCTATAGTCTATACATTAACCACTCCTAATGTAAACATTCCATAGTCTATACATTAACCACTCCTAATGTAAACATTCCATAGTCTATACATTAACCGCTCCTAATGTAAACATTCTATAGTCTATACATTAACCGCTCCTAATGTAAACATTCTATAGTCTATACATTAACCACTCCTAATGTAAACATTCTATAGTCTATACATTAACCACTCCTAATGTAAACATTCCATAGTCTATACATTAACCACTCCTAATGTAAACATTCCATAGTCTATACATTAACCGCTCCTAATGTAAACATTCCATAGTCTATACATTAACCACTCCTAATATAAACATTCCATAGTCTATGCATTAACCGCTCCTGATGTAAACATTCCATAGTCTATACATTAACCACTCCTAATGTAAACATTCTATAGTCTATACATTAACCACTCCTAATGTAAACATTCCATAGTCTATACATTAACCACTCCTAATGTAAACATTCTATAGTCTATACATTAACCACTCCTAATGTAAACATTCTATAGTCTATACATTAACCACTCCTAATGTAAACATTCCATAGTCTATACATTAACCACTCCTAATGTAAACATTCCATAGTCTATACATTAACCACTCCTAATGTAAACATTCCATGGACTCTCCCTAATGTAAATACTGACAGCATTCCATGGACTCTCCCTAATGTAAATACTGACAGCATTCCATGGACTCTCCCTAATGTAAATACTGACAGCATTCCATGGACTCTCCCTAATGTAAATACTGACAGCATTCCATGGACTCTCCCTAATGTAAATACTGACAGCATTCCATGGACTCTCCCTAATGTAAATACTGACAGCATTCCATGGACTCTCCCTAATGTAAATACTGACAGCATTCCATGGACTCTCCCTAATGTAAATACTGACAGCATTCCATGGACTCTCCCTACTCTGTATATGAAATCCTGAAGCTCTTAGAGGAACCTCCCCTGATTATTTGATGCTGAGAAAATAACAATGTACCCGTGAAGTGTCATCTCACATGAGCCATCATATCTATAAAGGGATCTTTTATCAGGCTGATCACACTGCAGGCGGATCACACTGCAGGCGGATCACACTGCAGGCTGATCACACTGCAGGCGGATCACACTGCAGGCGGATCACACTGCAGGCGGATCACACTGCAGGCTGATCACACTGCAGGCTGATCACACTGCAGGCGGATCACACTGCAGGCGGATCACACTGCAGGCGGATCACACTGCAGGCGGATCACACTGCAGGCGGATCACACTGCAGGCTGATCACACTGCAGGCTGATCACACTGCAGGCGGATCACACTGCAGGCTGATCACACTGCAGGCTGATCACACTGCAGGCTGATCACACTGCAGGCGGGGTATTTGTTCTGTGGTTGGTGCTTCTAAATAGGCATTGATTATTAGAGTTTTGATCTGACATCTGGCTGATTGGCGTTGTGCTCCCAGGTTCCCTGGCCGTCTGCCAGAAATACTATGTGTCATTGACAAGACAAGACAAGGAGAGCTGGTTCTGGTTGTCCTGTTCTGTAGTGGACCCAGTCTGATCTGGGTTCAAATACTATTTGAAATAGCAACGCCCGTGCCCCCACCAACCTGAGGATGTCTTTTTCAGCCATCTATTTCCTGTGTATGAGGGGTGCAAAATCCACTTGTCACTTCAGTCTCGCTGGATTGATCGCTTCCATTTTAGTCTTTCATACTCTCGTTTTTCCGCTAACGTTACGACAGCGGAAATATTTATAATTACCTGTCAAACACCCCTGGTAATGGGCTCTATAGGATACATTGTCTTTCCATTGCATCTATAAGAATGCTAACGCTTCGTCTGGGATTTAACACGGGAACTCCTTCAAGACTAGTGGGAAAAGCATTCCAGGTGAATCTGGTTGAGAGAATGCCGAGAGTGTGCGAAGCTGTCATCAAGGCAAAATGTGGCTACTTGGAAGAGTCTAGAGAGAGAGAGCAAGAGGCCATACAGGCCATACTGTTTCTAAATGTCTTAATCTCCCCCATAGAAACAACAGTGACAGCACCATCAACAACAACAGAAGGGATCTGTTGCAGCTCTGTTGAAGCCTGGGTCTGTACTTTGTCAACTTCAGGCCCTCTCATTTAAAAAAGCATGCGGACCTAATGGCATCCTAAATGATATGCTCAAACTCACTAGTGCAAAAGTTCAATTGGCTATATTAAAACTGTTTAATTTGATCCTGAGTGTAGGTTATTTCCCTGACATCTGGAATCAAGGACTCATAACCCCAATCTTTAAAAACGGGGACAAATTTGACCCTAACAATTCCAGAGGCATTTGTGTGAACAGTAACCTGGGGAAGGTTTTCTGTAGTAGTATAAATGTAAGAGTTCTTAACTTCCTTAATAAGCACAATATATTGAGTAAAAGCCAAATTGGATTAAACAAAAACATCACACAACTGATCATACTTACACCCTACACACCCTGATAGATAAACATGTCCACCAAAATAATACCAAAATATACGATTGCTTTATCGACTTCCAAAAAGCATTTGATTCTATTTGGCATACAGGACTGTTCTACAAAGTTATTGAAAGTGGTGTAGGGGGTAAAACATATGACATAATTAAATCAATGTATACTGGCAATATGTGCAGCATTAACATTGGCAAGAAAATAACAGAATTCTTTAACCAGGGGCAAGGCCTTCATCAGGGTTGCAATCTGAGCCCTGCACTCTTCAATATCTACATCAACAAATTCGCCACTATTCTAGAAAAATCCTCAGCCCCTGGAGTTAGTCTCCACAATTCAGAGGTTAAGTGCCTGCTCTTCACAGATGACCTATGCCTGCTGTCACCCACAGCACATGGCCTACAGCAGAGCCTGGACCTGCTAGAGCAGTACTGCCAGACCTGGGCCCTTAGATCCAGATACCTATTAAAATTTGGCTAAAACGAATTGAATGTGTCATTGAACCAATTGCACTTCATGGAAGCAAGGTGTGGGGTCTACTTGCAAAAAAGGATTTCACTAAATGGGACACACCCCATTGAAACCCTGCATGCAGAGTTCTGTAAGATTCTCCTACATGTCCAGAGGAAAACTACAAACAATGCATGCAGGGCAGAATTAGGCCAATATCTATCTATAATAAAAACTAAAAAAAGAGCAATTCATTACCAGGCCCTGCACTGCAGTTTTGGAAACATCTAAAATACAATGACCCCATTACCAAGTCGTGCAATGCCAAGAGCTGAGCAAAGAAAAGAGTCCCCTCATCCAGCTGGTCCTGGGGCTGTGTTCACAAACCTGTTCTACTAACACACTGAATCCTCAGTCCCCTCATCCAGCTGGTCCTGGGGCTGAGTTCACAAACCTGTTCTACTAACACACTGAAGCCTCAGTCCCCTCATCCAGCTGGTCCTGGATGTTCACTAACCTGTTCTACTAACACACTGAAGCCTCAGGACCAGAACATCCAATCAATCAGAATTTAACAAATTACAACACAGTCAAAACAAAACTACATTGCTTATTGGGAAACACAAGCACAAAGCAAAATGCAGTGCTATCTGGCCCTACATTTGACCGTGCTTACTGATCAAAACCTTAGAAAAACCTTGACAAAGTACAGGCTCAGTGAGCACAGCCTTGCTATTGAGAAGGGTAGACACCCTTAGGGGGCCTCCCGGGTGGTGCAGTGGTTAAGGGAGCTGTACTGCAGCGCCTGCTGTACCACCAGAGACCCTGGGTTCACGCCCAGGCTCTGTCGTGACTGGGAGTAGACCAGGGCCCTATTCCCTGTATAGTGCACTACTTTAGACCAGGGCCCTATTCCCTGTATAGTGCACTATGGGCCCTGTTCAATTTTTGTGCTATTTGGGACACAATCCTAGTCCTTCATTTACTGGCCCAGTGTACTGCATGATGATCCGGAATCTGTTCTGCTCAGATCTGTTTTAATAACGTACGGTTAATTAGCATGTACTACTGACACAGTTTTCTTCCGTTCTTCCCTCGTACCTTCTCTCCTTCCCTCCCTCCCCTCCCTCGCTCCCCTCCCTCTCTCCCTCTCTCCCTCCCCTCCCTCCGTTCCTCCCTCGTACCTTCTCTCCTTCTCTCCCTCCCCTCCCTCTCTCTCTCCTTCTCTCCCTCTCTCCCTCCCCTCCCTCTCTCTCTCCTTCTCTCCCTCTCTCCCTCCCCTCCCTCCGTTTCACCCTCACACCATCTCTCCCTCTCTCCCTCCCCTCCCTCTCTCCTTCCCTCTCTCCCTCCCCTCTCTCCTTCCCTCTCTCCCGCCCCTCCCTTCGTTCCACCCTCACACCGTCTCTCCCTCTCTCCCTCCCCTCCCTCTCTCCTTCTCTCACTCCTTTCCCTCTCTCCCCTCCCTTCCTCTCTCCCCCTCCCTCCCTCCCTCTCTCTGTCTCTCCCTCCCTCCCTCCCTCTCTCCGGCTCTCTACCTCCACCCCTCATTCCCTCCCTCCTAACCTCGGTGGTCCATTAAGTGGAGTGTGTCACGAGTAGAAGGCTCAATAGATGCCCACCGAGGTGTGTCCGCCTGAATGGAGTGTGGTGCCATGTCTCCACTGGCCAGAGGAGAGGAGGGAGGGATGGTGGACAGAGGGAGATGATAAGGGCAGAGACGAGAGACGAGAAAAGAGAGAGGAGAGGAGAGGAGAGGAGAGGAGAGGAGAGGAGAGGAGAGGAGAGGAGAGGAGAGGAGAGGAGAGGAGAGGAGAGGAGAGGAGAGGAGAGGAGAGGAGAGGAGAGGAGAGGAGAGGAGAGGAGAGGAGAGGAGGGATGGTGGACAGAGGGAGATGATGAGGGGAGAGGGGAGAGACGAGACGAGACGAGAGGAGAGGAGAGGAGAGGAGAGGAGAGGAGAGGAGAGGAGAGGAGAGGAGAGGAGAGGAGAGGAGAGGAGAGGAGAGGAGAGGAGAGGAGAGGAGAGGAGAGGAGAGG
Organism: Oncorhynchus kisutch; assembly: GCF_002021735.2. Taxonomy (NCBI): domain Eukaryota; kingdom Metazoa; phylum Chordata; class Actinopteri; order Salmoniformes; family Salmonidae; genus Oncorhynchus; species Oncorhynchus kisutch. The sequence continues at coordinate 73,977,087 of NC_034178.2, forward strand.
AGAGGAGAGGAGAGGAGAGGAGAGGAGAGGAGAGGAGAGGAGAGGAGAGGAGAGGAGAGGAGAGGAGAGGAGAGAGGGAAGGAGGGAGAGTGGGTGGAAAGGAGGAGGCAGTGCTGCTGGCCTAGCCATTGCATGTCTACATCAGTGAAAGGTTACTGTTACCAGTTGTGACAATCTCTGCCTAACAGGCTTGTACTTTACTCACCAAGGGAGAAAAAATAACCTTCATGTTAACAAGATTTCATCTGCTGAATCTTTAGGTAAGACGGAGCCATGTCACCATTCAGAAAGGAACCATGTCACCATTCAGAAAGGAACCATGTTCCCACACCTAAAAGGAAGCGATTCCCAAACCTTCGAAAACAAATCCAATTTTGATAAACTCCCTTATTCCACTGGGTGAAATTCCACAGTGTGACATCACTGCAGCAAGATTTGTGACCTGTTGCCACAAGAAAAGGGCAACCAGTGAAGAACAAACACCATTGTAAATACAACGCATATTTAATGCTTATTTATTTTCCCTTGTGTACTTTAACCATTTGTACATTGTTACAACACTGTGTATATATATATATATTATTGTAGTGTCTTTGTTTTGAAACTTCTGTATGTGTAATGTTTACTGTTCATTTTATTGTTTATTTCACTTTTGTATATTATCTACCTCACTTGCTTTGGCAATGCTAACACATGTTTCCCATGCCAATAAAGCCCCTTGAATTGAATTGATACATAGAGAGATAGAGAGAGATACATAGAGAGATACAGAGAGAGATAGAGAGAGATACATAGAGAGAGAGAGATACAGAGAGAGATAGAGGGAGATACATAGTGAGAGAGAGAGAGAGAGAGAGAGAGAGAGAGAGAGAAAGAAAGAGAGACAGAGTGAGAGACAAAGAAAGAGTGATAAAGAGGAAGAGAGAGATACATAGAGAGAGAGGGCCTTACCAGGTGTAGAGATAGAGAGAGATACATAGAGAGAGAGAGGGCCTTACCAGGTGTCGAGATAGAGAGAGATACATAGAGAGAGAGAGGGCCTTACCAGGTGTCGAGATAGAGAGAGATACATAGAGAGAGAGAGGGCCTTACCAGGTGTAGAGATAGATAGAGATACATAGAGAGAGAGAGGGCCTTACCAGGTGTAGAGATAGAGAGAGATACATAGAGAGAGAGAGGGCCTTACCAGGTGTAGAGATAGAGAGAGATACATAGAGAGAGAGAGGGCCTTACCAGGTGTAGAGATAGAGAGAGATACATAGAGAGAGAGGGGGTCTTACCAGGTGTAGTGTTCGAGTCAGATCTTCAGTTCTGTTGCCACCATTTAAAATCACAACTGTCAGTGTCTCATCTCTCTTCTTCTGTTCCCTCTCTGTCTTTTCCTTTTCTCTGTCACCTTCTCTCCCCCTTCCAGGCCACTCCTTCTTCCAGTCCGTCCAGTTTCCTCCTGTCTTCATTGACAGGTTCGCAGAGCGGCAGTTAACTCAGCTGGGTTTTGGGTTGGTTAACACCAACACACACACACACACACACACACACACACACACACACACACACACACACACACACACACACACACACACACACACACACACACACACACACCCCAACCAACACACACACTTACACACATGCACACACACCCCAACCAACACATACGCACCCCAACCAACACACACACACACACACACACACACACACACCCCAACCAACACACATACACCCCAACCAACACACACACACCCCAACCAACACACACACACACACCCCAACCAACACACACAACCCAACAATCACACACCCCAACCAACACACCCCAACCAACACACACCCCAACCAACACACACACCCCAACCAACACACACACCCCAACAAACACACACCCCAACCAACACACACAACCCAACCAACACACCCCAACCAACACACCCCAACCAACCAACACACCCCAACCAACACACACACCCCAACCAACCAACACACACGAGCGAACTAGTCAGAGTTTCTGTTCTCTTTCAGTGTTTTGGGATTCTGAATCTTTCTACCTCTTGTTTCCTCTCCTCTATCAGACTAACCAAGAGAGAGGGAACGAACAAGGACTCAGAAAGAAGGAGAGAGTAGAGAGGGAACGAACAAGGTCTCAGAAAGAAGGAGAGAGTAGAGAGGGAACGAACAAGGACTCAGAAAGAAGGAGAGAGTAGAGAGGGAACGAACAAGGTCTCAGAAAGAAGGAGAGAGTAGAGAGGGAACGAACAAGGACTCAGAAAGAAGGAGAGAGTAGAGAGGGAACGAACAAGGTCTCAGAAAGAAGGAGAGAGTAGAGAGGGAACGAACAAGGACTCAGAAAGAAGGAGAGAGTAGAGAGGGAATGAACAAGGACTCAGAAAGAAGGAGAGAGTAGAGAGGGAATGAACAAGGACTCAGAAAGAAGGAGAGAGTAGAGAGGGAACGAACAAGGTCTCAGAAAAGATAGAGGGAGAGGGAGAGGAGGGGGAGGTTAGAGAGAGAGGAGGGGGAGGTTAGAGAGAGAGGGGGGAGGTTAGAGAGAGGAGGGGGAGGTTAGAGAGAGAGGAGGGGAGGTTCGAGAGAGAGGGGGGAGGTTAGAGAGAGAGGAGGGGGAGGTTAGAGAGAGAGGAGGGGGAGGTTAGAGAGAGAGAGGAGGGGAGGTTAGAGAGAGAGGAGGGGGAGGTTAGAGAGAGAGGGGGGAGGTTAGAGAGAGGAGGGGGAGGTTAGAGAGAGAGGAGGGGGAGGTTAGAGAGAGAGGAGGGGGAGGTTAGAGAGAGAGGAGGGGGAGGTTAGAGAGAGAGGAGGGGGAGGTTAGAAAGAGAGGAGGGTGAGGTTAGAGGTAATTAGTCAGTCTGTACCTGACACTCACTGACATAAGCCCTGCATTCCACAGAACACAGGAGGGAGGATCGAGGGGAGGAGGGAGGAGAGAAACAAGGAGAGGAGGGAGGGGAGGAATGAGGGGAGGAACGAGGGGAGAACAAGGTCTCAGAAAGAAGGAGAGAGTAGAGAGGGAACGAACAAGGACTCAGAAAGAAGGAGAGAGTAGAGAGGGAACGAACAAGGTCTCAGAAAGAAGGAGAGAGTAGAGAGGGAACGAACAAGGACTCAGAAAGAAGGAGAGAGTAGAGAGGGAACGAACAAGGTCTCAGAAAGAAGGAGAGAGTAGAGAGGGAACGAACAAGGACTCAGAAAGAAGGAGAGAGTAGAGAGGGAATGAACAAGGACTCAGAAAGAAGGAGAGAGTAGAGAGGGAACGAACAAGGTCTCAGAAAAGATAGAGGGAGAGGGAGAGGAGGGGAGGTTAGAGAGAGAGGAGGGGGAGGTTAGAGAGAGAGGGGGGAGGTTAGAGAGAGGAGGGGGAGGTTAGAGAGAGAGGAGGGGAGGTTCGAGAGAGAGGGGGGAGGTTAGAGAGAGAGGAGGGGGAGGTTAGAGAGAGAGGAGGGGGAGGTTAGAGAGAGGAGGGGGAGGTTAGAGAGAGAGAGGAGGGGGAGGTTAGAGAGAGAGGAGGGGGAGGTTAGAGAGAGAGGGGGGAGGTTAGAGAGAGGAGGGGGAGGTTAGAGAGAGAGGAGGGGAGGTTAGAGAGAGAGGAGGGGGAGGTTAGAGAGAGAGGAGGGGGAGGTTAGAGAGAGAGGGGGGAGGTTAGAGAGAGGAGGGGGAGGTTAGAGAGAGAGGAGGGGGAGGTTAGAGAGAGAGGAGGGGGAGGTTAGAGAGAGAGGGGGGAGGTTAGAGAGAGGAGGGGGAGGTTAGAGAGAGAGGAGGGGGAGGTTAGAGAGAGAGGAGGGGGAGGTTAGAAAGAGAGGAGGGTGAGGTTAGAGAGAGAGGAGGGGGAGGTTAGAAAGAGAGGAGGGTGAGGTTAGAGGTAATTAGTCAGTCTGTACCTGACACTCACTGACATAAGCCCTGCATTCCACAGAACACAGGAGGGAGGATCGAGGGGAGGAGGGAGGAGAGAAACAAGGAGAGGAGGGAGGGGAGGAATGAGGGGAGGAACGAGGGGAGAAACACAGCCCAGGACTGAAACACACAGCCCTGGACTGAACACACAGCCCTGGACTGAACACACAGCCCTGGACTGAAACACACAGCCAGAGAAACACAGCCCTGGACTGAAACACACAGCCCTGGACTGAACACACAGCCCTGGACTGAACACACAGCCCTGGACTGAAACACACAGCCAGAGAAGCACAGCCCTGGACTGAACACACAGCCAGAGAAACACAGCCCTGGACTGAAACACACAGCCCTGGACTGAACACACAGCCCTGGACTGAACACACAGCCCTGGACTGAACACACAGCCCTGGACTGAAACACACAGCCAGAGAAACACAGCCCTGGACTGAAACACACAGCCCTGGACTGAAACACACAGCCCTGGACTGAACACACAGCCCTGGACTGAACACACAGCCCTGGACTGAAACACACAGCCAGAGAAACACAGCCCTGGACTGAAACACACAGCCCTGGACTGAACACACAGCCCTGGCCTGAACACACAGCCCTGGACTGAAACACACAGCCAGAGAAGCACAGCCCTGGACTGAACACACAGCCAGAGAAACACAGCCCTGGACTGAAACACACAGCCCTGGACTGAACACACAGCCCTGGACTGAACACACAGCCCTGGACTGAACACACAGCCCTGGACTGAAACACACAGCCAGAGAAACACAGCCCTGGACTGAAACACACAGCCCTGGACTGAAACACACAGCCCTGGACTGAACACACAGCCCTGGACTGAAACACACAGCCAGAGAAACACAGCCCTGGACTGAAACACACAGCCCTGGACTGAACACACAGCCCTGGACTGAACACACAGCCCTGGACTGAAACACACAGCCAGAGAAGCACAGCCCTGGACTGAACACACAGCCAGAGAAACACAGCCCTGGACTGAAACACACAGCCCTGGACTGAACACACAGCCCTGGACTGAAACACACAGCCAGAGAAACACAGCCCTGGACTGAAACACACAGCCCTGGACTGAAACACACAGCCCTGGACTGAACACACAGCCCTGGACTGAACACACAGCCCTGGACTGAAACACACAGCCAGAGAAACACAGCCCTGGACTGAACACACAGCCAGAGAAACACAGCCCTGGACTGAAACACACAGCCCTGGACTGAACACACAGCCCTGGACTGAACACACAGCCCTGGACTGAAACACACAGCCAGAGAAGCACAGCCCTGGACTGAACACACAGCCCTGGACTGAACACACAGCCAGAGAAACACAGCCCTGGACTGAACACACAGCCAAGACAAGCTCAAGACAAGCTCAAGACAAGCTCAACAAGTTCACCTGTTCAAAGACTGAAACATTACGAGGAGAACACTGAATATAGACATTATATGACATTTGTAATGTCTTTATTCTTTTGGAACTTCTGTGAGTGTAATGTTTACTGTTCATTTTTTGAAGTTTATTTCACTTTTGTGTATTTTCTACTTCACTTGCTTTGGCAATGTTGACATACAGTGGGGCAAAAATGTGTTTAGTCAGCCACCAATTGTGCAAGTTCTCCCACTTAAAAAGATGAGAGGCCTGTAATTTTCATCATAGGTACCCTTCAACTATGACAGACGAAATGAGAAGAAAAAAATGCAGAAAATCACATTGTAGGATTTTTAATGAATTTATTTGCAAATTATGGTGGAAAATAAGTATTTGGTCACCTACAAACAAGCAAGATTTCTGGCTCTCACAGACCTGTAATTTCTTCTTTAAGAGGCTCCTCTGTCCTCCACTCGTTACCTGTATTAATGGCACCTGTTTGAACTTGTTATCAGTATAAAATACACCTGTCCACAACCTCAAACAGTCACACTCCAAACTCCACTATGGCCAAGACCAAAAATCTGTCAAAGGACACCAGAAACAAAATTGTAGACCTGCACCAGGCTGGGAAGACTGAATCTGCAATAGGTAAGCAGCTTGGTTTGAAGAAATCAACTGTGGGAGCAATTATTAGGAAATGGAAGATATACAAGACCACTGATAATCTCCCTCGATCTGGGGCTCCATGCAAGATCTCACCCCGTGGGGTCAAAAAGATCACAAGAACGGTGAGCAAAAATCCCAGAACCACACGGGGGGACCTAGTGAATGACCTGCAGAGAGCTGGGACCAAAGTAACAAAGCCTACCATCAGTAACACACTACGCCGCCAGGGACTCAAATCCTGCAGTGCCAGACGTGTCCTCCTGCTTAAGCCAGTACATGTCCAGGCCTGTCTGAAGTTTGCTAGAGAGCATTTGGATGATCCAGAAGAAGATTGGGAGAATGTCATATGGTCAGATGAAACCAAAATAGAACGTTTTGGTAAAAACTCAACTCATTGTGTTTGGAGGACAAAGAATGCTGAGTTGCATCCAAAGACCACCATACCTACTGTGAAGCATGGGGGTGGAAACATTATGCTTTGGGGCTGTTTTTCAGTTTTTTTAGCATGTGGAACATTCAGGGCCTAAACTCATCAACCTATCAGTTAGCATGTGGAACATTCAGGGCCTAAACTCATCAACCTATCAGTCAGCATGTGGAACATTCAGGGCCTCAACTCATCAACCCATCAGTTAGCATGTGGAACATTCAGGGCCTAAACTCATCAACCTATCAGTTAGCATGTGGAACATTCAGGGCCTAAACTCATCAACCTATCAGTCAGCATGTGGAACATTCAGGGCCTAAACTCATCAACCTATCAGTTAGCATGTGGAACATTCAGGGCCTAAACTCAGCAACCTTTCTACTGAAGAGTTTAATGCTGGAGTTCAACAACAATCTAAAAGATGTTGACGTCATCATTCTGCAGGAGACATGGTGTAAGGCTGACGTTGTCACTCACTGTCCCACCGGCTATAGAGAGGTCACTGTCCCACAGGCTACAGAGAGGTCATCATTCTGCAGGAGACATGGTGTAAGGCTGACGTTGTCACTCACTGTCCCACAGGCTACAGAGAGGTCACTGTCCCACAGGCTACAGAGAGGTCATCATTCTGCAGGAGACATGGTGTAAGGCTGACGTTGTCACTCACTGTCCCACAGGCTACAGAGAGGTCACCGTGCCACAGGCTACAGAGAGGTCATCATTCTGCAGGAGACATGGTGTAAGGCTGACGTTGTCACTCACTGTCCCACAGGCTACAGAGAGGTCACTGTCCCACAGGCTACAGAGAGGTCATCATTCTGCAGGAGACATGGTGTAAGGCTGACGTTGTCACTCACTGTCCCACAGGCTACAGAGAGGTCACTGTGCCACAGGCTACAGAGAGGTCACTGTCCCACAGGCTACAGAGAGGTCACTGTGCCGTCACAGAAACACAGCTCTGTCAATAGAGGCAGAGACTCTGGAGGACTGATCATTTAGTACAAATCCCAACTACAACATCTAATTGATCCCTTCAAAATTGGTAAATATCACATTTGGTTAAAACTGAAAAAAGTACTCGTACTGACAGAAAAATATGTGTTCCTTTGCGCAATATATATCCCCCCCTCCCCTGCTCAGAATCCCGATATTACTCAGAGGAGATCCCCCCCCCCCCCCCTCAGAATCCCGATATTACTCAGAGGAGATCTCCCCCCCCCTCAGAATCCCCATATTACTCAGAGGAGATCTCCCCCCCCCTGAGAATCCCCATATTACTCAGAGGAGATCTCCCCCCCCCCTCAGAATCCCCATATTACTCAGAGGAGATCTCACCCCCCCCTCAGAATCCCCATATTACTCAGCAGAGATCTCCCCCCCCCCCCCCCCCCCAGAATCCCCATATTACTCAGAGGAGATCTGCCCCCCCCCCCCCTCAGAATCCCCATATTACTCAGAGGAGATCTTCCCCCCCCCCTCAGAATCCCCATATTACTCAGAGGAGATCCCCCCCCCTCAGAATCCCCATATTACTCAGAGGAGATCTTCCCCACCCTTGAGGAAGAGACGTGCCATTTCCAGGCCCAAGGAAATGTGCTCATCTGTGGGGACACAAATGCTCACACAGGAACACTACCTGATGTAACGACCACACGAGGGGACAGCTTTATTACAGGCCATAGTGTCTCTAACTGTCTTCATCTCCCCATAGAAACAACAGTGAACAACAGCGATACTGAATGGTGACATATGGACAACACATTTCAAAACACAACACTGTTCAAATTGACACAAACGCAGACCGACGCAAAGTTTATGAGGAGTTGAATGGATTAGAAAAAGCTATAAAAGGACAATCAAAATCCACTGGACTCCCCAATTACTGACCAGGAGCTCTATAAGAAACGAAACTATTACTGACCAGGAGCTCTATAAGAAACTAAACTATTACTGACCAGGAGCTCTATAAGAAACTAAACTATTACTGACCAGGAGCTCTATAAGAAACTAAACTATTACTGACCAGGAGCTCTATAAGAAACTAAACTATTACTGACCAGGAGCTCTATAAGAAACTAAACTATTACTGACCAGGAGCTCTATAAGACACTAAACTATTACTGACCAGGAGCTCTATAAGAAACTAAACTATTACTGACCAGGAGCTCTATAAGAAACTAAACTATTACTGACCAGGAGCTCTATAAGAAACTAAACTATTACTGACCAGGAGCTCTATAAGACACTAAACTATTACTGACCAGGAGCTCTATAAGAAACTAAACTATTACTGACCAGGAGCTCTATAAGAAACTAAACTATTACAGACCAGGAGCTCTATAAGAAACTAAACTATTACTGACCAGGAGCTCTATAAGACACTAAACTATTACTGACCAGGAGCTCTATAAGAAACTAAACTATTACTGACCAGGAGCTCTATAAGAAACTAAACTATTACTGACCAGGAGCTCTATAAGACACTACACTATTACTGACCAGGAGCTCTATAAGAAACTAAACTATTACTGACCAGGAGCTCTATAAGAAACTAAACTATTACTGACCAGGAGCTCTATAAGAAACTAAACTATTACTGACCAGGAGCTCTATAAGACACTACACTATTACTGACCAGGAGCTCTATAAGAAACTAAACTATTACTGACCAGGAGCTCTATAAGAAACTAAACTATTACTGACCAGGAGCTCTATAAGACACTACACTATTACTGACCAGGAGCTCTATAAGAAACTAAACTATTACTGACCAGGAGCTCTATAAGAAACTAAACTATTACTGACCAGGAGCTCTATAAGACACTAAACTATTACTGACCAGGAGCTCTTTAAGACACTAAACTATTACTGACCAGGAGCTCTTTAAGAAACTAAACTATTACTGACCAGGAGCTCTATAAGAAACTAAACTATTACTGACCAGGAGCTCTTTAAGAAACTAAACTATTACTGACCAGGAGCTCTATAAGAAACTAAACTATTACTGACCAGGAGCTCTATAAGAAACTAAACTATTACTGACCAGGAGCTCTATAAGAAACTAAACTATTACTGACCAGGAGCTCTTTAAGAAACTAAACTATTACTGACCAGGAGCTCTGTAAGAAACTTCAGGCCCTCAAATTTAAAAAGGCCTGCGGACCTAATGGCATCCTAAATGAGATGCTCAAACTCACTAGTGCAAAATTTCAACTGGCTATATTAAAACTGTTTAATTTTGTATGTTATTTCCCTGACATCTGGAATCAAGGACTCATAACCCCAATCTTTAAAAACGGGGACAAATTTGACCCTAACAATTCCAGAGGCATTTGTGTGAACAGTAACCTGGGGAAGGTTTTCTGTAGTATTATAAATGTAAGAGTTCTAATCTTCCTTAATAAACACAATATATTGAGTAAAAGCCAAATTGGATTAAACAAAAACATCGCACGACTGATCATACTTACACCCTACACACCCTGATAGATAAACATGTCCACCAAAATAATACCAAAATGTACACTTGCTGTATCGACTTGCAATCTGAGCCCTGCACTCTTCAATATCTACATCAACAAAATGGCCACTATTCTAGAAAAATCCTCAGCCCCTGGTGTTAGTCTCCACAATTCAGAGGTTAAGTGCCTGCTCTTCACAGATGACCTATGCCTGCTGTCACCCACAGCACATGGCCTACAGCAGAGCCTGGACCTGCTAGAGCAGTACTGCCAGACCTGGGCCCTGGCAGTAAACCCCCACAGCACATGGCCTACAGCAGAGCCTGGACCTGCTAGAGCAGTACTGCCAGACCCGGGTCCTGGCAGTAAACACCCACAGCACATGGCCTACAGCAGAGCCTGGACCTGCTAGAACAGTACTGCCAGACCTGGGCCCTGGCATTAAACCCCAGATCTCCAGATCTCAGGGAATTAGACCACACACACTACAATTACATTTGACCATGGTTACTGACAAAACCTTAGAAAAGCCTTGATAAAGTGAGAACAGCCGTGCCATTGAGAAGGGTATTGAGAAGGGTAGACACAGGAAAACCTGGCTCCCTGTAGAGGAAAGGCTGTGAGAGAGAGAGAGACAGACAGAGAGGGAGAGAGACAGAGAGGGAGAGAGACAGAGACAGACAGAGAGAGAGGGAGAGAGAGAGAGAGGGAGAGAGACAGACAGGGAGGGAGAGAGAGAGACAGACAGACAGACAGACAGGGAGGGAGAGAGAGACAGACAGACAGGGAGAGAGACAGAGAGGGAGAGAGAGAGAGACAGAGAGGGAGGGAGAGAGAGAGACAGACAGGGAGGGAGAGAGAGAGACAGACAGGGAGGGAGAGAGACAGACAGGGAGGGAGAGACAGACAGGGAGGGAGGGAGAGAGACAGAGAGGGAGAGAGAGAGAGACAGACAGAGAGGGAGAGAGACAGAGAGGGAGAGAGACAGAGACAGACAGAGAGAGAGGGAGAGAGAGAGAGAGACAGACAGAGAGGGAGAGAGAGAGAGACAGACAGAGAGGGAGAGACAGAGACAGAGAGAGAGACAGACAGACAGGCAGGCAGATAGACAGATACAGAGAGCGAGGCCTGAGGTCCCTGTCAGTGCCCTCTGTCTTTAATAAGCCTGTTTGCTTTCTACCATTAGATGATGATAGGACGCTTGTCAAAAACTGTATCAATCTCAAACGGATGTTAAAAACCTTTATTTTAAGTGCATCTTATGATGGCCTCAGAAAGCATTCTTATATGTTTCATAAGAAGCTACATAAATGGGTCACGAATTATCTATAACTGTATTTCATGCTTCAGGATTTATAAACGCGAACAATAATAGAGCCTTCAGAAAATTTTCATTCCTCTTGACTTATTCCACACTTTGTTCTCTTACATGCTTGGGGCGGCAGGGTAGCCTATTGGTTAGAGCGTTGGACTAGTAACCGGAAGGTTGCAAGTTCAAACCCCCGAGCTGACAAGGTACAAATCTGTCGTTCTGCCCCTGAACAGGCAGTTAACCCACTGTTCCTAGGCCGTCATTGAAAATAAGAATTTGTTCTTAAATGACTTGCCAAGTTAAATAAAGGTAAAAAAAAAATATATATATATATATATATATATATATAGAGAGAATGATATATGGTTATATGTAAAGCGTCTACGTAATGCCTACGAAGCCTACATCAAGGCCTTATGAAGCCTACATCGAGGCCTTATGAAGCCTACTACGAGGCCTTATGAAGCCTACATCGAGGCCTTACAAAGCCTACATCGAGGCCTTACGAAGCCTACATCGAGGCCTTATGAAGCCTACATCGAGGCCTTACGAAGCCTACATCGAGGCCTTACGAAGCCTACATCAAGGCCTTATGAAGCCTACATCGAGGCCTTACGAAGCCTACATCAAGGCCTTATGAAGCCTACATCGAGGCCTTATGAAGCCTACATCGAGGCCTTACGAAGCCTACATCGAGGCCTTATGAAGCCTACATCGAGGCCTTACGAAGCCTACATCGAGGCCTTACGAAGCCTACATCGAGGCCTTATGAAGCCTACATCGAGGCCTTATGAAGCCTACATCGAGGCCTTACGAAGCCTACATCGAGGCCTTATGAAGCCTACATCGAGGCCTTACGTGAGTTTTTATCCAAATACCCCGGAGAATATACGATGGAGGAGGATACATTATGCAGAACACATTATATATAGTAGATACAGAATAAGAGACATTATATAGTAGATGCAGAATAAGAGACATTATATATAGTAGATACAGAATAAGAGATATTATATAGTAGATGCAGAATAAGAGACATTATATAGTAGATACAGAATAAGAGACATTATATAGTAGATACCGAATAAGAGACATTATATAGTAGATACCGAATAAGAGACATTATATAGTAGATGCAGAATAAGAGACATTATATAGTAGATACAGTAGGTCCAGAATAAGAGACATTATATAGTAGATACAGAATAAGATACATTATATAGTAGATACAGTAGGTCCAGAATAAGAGACATTATATAGTAGATGCAGAATAAGAGACATTATATAGTAGATACAGAATAAGAGACATTATACAGTAGATACAGAATAAGAGACATTATATAGTAGATGCAGAATAAGAGACATTATATAGTAGATACAGTAGGGCCAGAATAAGAGACATTATATAGTAGATACAGTAGATACAGAATAAGAGACATTATATAGTAGATGCAGAATAAGAGACATTATATAGTAGATACAGTAGATACAGAATAAGAGACATTATATAGTAGATACAGTAGGGCCAGAATAAGAGACATTATATAGTAGATACAGTAGATACAGAATAAGAGACATTATATAGTAGATGCAGAATAAGAGACATTATATAGTAGATACAGTAGATACAGAATAAGAGACATTATATAGTAGATGCAGAATAAGAGACATTATACAGTAGATACAGTAGGTCCAGAATATACATTATTCTCTATATTGCTATACATTGTCAGTAGGTTCAGTACATTGCAGTAATACGAAGGTATGATATAAGTAGCTATGTGCAGTGCATTGTGTAAGTCCTCTTCATTGCAGTACATCTATATCGGTGCTGTAAAGAAGAAACACTCCTTCAACCATGAAGTTACTGTACATACAATAGACTACGTGAGTCACAGACCAAACGTTAAGCTTAACAAGGACAGCATTGGCAGTCTCGCTGTCAGTCTGATTCTGCTCTCTTGACAACTCCTTATGGAATTGTCACGAACAATATGCTTGGCTTGACAATGACAATGGAGACTGGACAGGACAGAAACTGGTCTAGACCAGGCTACATTAATGGAGACTGGACAGGGCAGAAACATGTCTAGGCCAGGCTACATTAATGGAGACTGGACAGAGCAGAAACAGGTCTAGACCAGTCTACATTAATGGAGACTGGACAGTGCAGAAACAGGTCTAGACCAGGCTACATTAATGGAGACTGGACAGAGCAGAAACAGGTCTAGACCTGGCTACATTAATGGAGACTGGACAGAGCAGAAACAGGTCTAGACCTGGCTACATTAATGGAGACTGGACAGAGCAGAAACAGGTCTAGACCTGGCTACATTAATGGAGACTGGACAGGGCAGAAACAGGTCTAGACCAGGCTACATTAATGGAGACTGGACAGAGCAGAAACAGGTCTAGACTATACTCTACTGTATGCCTTTGTTGTTTTACTGTACACTCTTAGAAAATAGTCCCCATAGGATAACCCTTTTTGGTTCCAGGTAGAACCCTTTTGGGTTCCATGTAGAACCCTCTGGGGAAAGTGTTCCACATGGAACCCAATAGGTTTCTATCTGGAACCAAAAGGGTTCTACCTAAAACCGAAAAGTTTTTTTTAAAGGGTTCTCTTATGGGGACAGCCGAAGAACCCTTTTATTTTCTAAATAGAACCTTGTTTTCAAAGAGTGTGCAAGTAATGGACTTGTCCTCTGTAAGAGCCTAAAGGTGATAAGTAGCAATCACATCACATCACAGTCTATAAAGTCTAGAGCCCCTCCAGGACAAAATCTCCATGATATTAATCTAATTTCACATGTGAGCTGTGTTTGTGTGTTTGTGTGTGTGTGTGTGTGTGTGTGTGTGTGTGTGTGTGTGTGTGTGTGTGTGTGTGTGTGTGTGTGTGTGTGTGTGTGTGTGTGTGTGAAGGAGTAAAATCATTACCCTAATCATATACAGCCTATAATTCCTCACTCTATACCAGTGCTAATCATTTCGCAGCCCGGGAGCCCTTCATTTGCGAGCTTGCAGTGATTTTCCCATTTTACAATTCATAATACATAACAATGATACAATTTCAATTCAATGTGTTTATTAATGCATGCCTAAATCACTTCATTGAATATAGCGATTGTTCCCTGGATGGCAGATAGGTGGCAGTATAGTGCAGCTGTTGAACAGAAAGGCCGAATTTAAACGTTTGGTCGAATTACTGCTCAGCTACAGTGACCAACACAATTTATAAAAAAAAAAAAAAAGAGAAATGTAAATATATTGACAATGAAAATGAGGGGGAAGAGCAGGAGAACAACTATGAAAATGCAGCTAGCTAACGTGGCTAATGTGGCTAACGTGACTAAGAGAAGGCTACGGTCGATTCAAGAAGAAAAATCAGGAAGATGGCGGCGAGAAAATGCAGCTAGCTAACGTGGCTAATGTAGCTAACGTGGCTAACGTAGCTAACGTGGCTAACGTGGCTAATGTAGCTAACGTGACTAAGAGAAGGCTACGGTCGATTCAAGAAGAAAAATCAGGAAGATGGCGGCGCGAAAATGCAGCTAGCTAACGTGGCTAATGTAGCTAACGTGGCTAACGTAGCTAACGTAGCTAACGTGGCTAAAATAGCTAACGTGGCTAATGTGGCTAATGTAGCTAACGTGACTAAGAGAAGGCTACAGTCGATTCAAGAAGAACACAGAAAGTTCCAAGACAAATGGACAAAGTATTTTTTTGTACTGCATGATGGGACTCTTTCACTGTGTCTTTTTTTTCCAGAAGACAGACAATTGTTTTAAACGAACACATTTAGACATTTGACAAAACAAATCCGCCACAAATCAACCTCAGAAACAACTTTGACAAAACAAATCCGCCACAAATCAACCTCAGAAACAACTAAAAAGCACAACTCAAAGAACAACAACAAATGATGGACAGATCTAGCATTGTGCACGGAGAATAACGACAGAGGCAACATATTAGATTGCAAAAAGGCTTTTCGTAGACGCTGAGATTGTTAAATAATGTTGTTTTTTGTTGGCCTCAGCCCGAAATATTGTATGCTGATTTCACAAACAAGGAAGCTATGTTAAAGCACATTAAGGGACTGCAACTCTCCGACTCGACCATAACAAGACACATAGATCAACGAGGACATCTCTAAGCAACTGATTTCTGACCCGTGGCGCCGTGTTTTAGTGTTGTTGCCTGACGAAAGCACTGATGTAAGGGACATTGCCCAATTATGTGTTTGGGTCCGCTTCCCACAAAACGAGTCGTTCAGAGAGGAACTTTCATGTTTACCGCCCCTTTAGGAACAAACACGAGGAGAGGATCTTCTGAAAGCCCTTGATATTTTTTTTGTTGCTGATAATATTATTGACCTGTCAAATCTGGCATCTGTGTGCACTGACGGCGCCCCAAACATGGAAGGAGAAGGGACTCACAGGCCTGATGAGAAAGAGAGAGGATGTTCCCGAACTTGTTAAATTTCATTGTAACATTCATGTCACGGATCCTTCCGGAACGTTCATTACGCCACACCTGTCCCCACTCATTAGTACTTGTGTAAGTTTGGTTTCCATTGGGGCTGTCGATTATTGTAACAATGTCCGTTTGGTGTGTGTGAGTACATGTACCTGAGTACCTGAGTACCTGTACCTGTACCTGAGTACCTGAGTACCTGTACCTGAGTACCTGAGTACCTGTACCTGAGTACCTGAGTACCTGAGTACCTGTACCTGAGTACCTGAGTACCTGTACCTGAGTACCTGAGTACCTGAGTACCTGTACCTGAGTACCTGTACCTGAGTACCTGAGTACCTGTACCTGTACCTGAGTACCTGAGTACCTGTACCTGAGTACCTGAGTACCTGTACCTGAGTACCTGAGTACCTGTGCTATGTGTTTTGGGCTTTCATGCCCTTGTGGAGATGATTACGGGTCTTGTCCCGTCTGTTAAACATTGTTTTATTATATACATTTTTATTTCACCTTTATTTAACCAGGTAGGCCAGTCATTTACAACTGCGACCTGGCCAAGATAGAGCAAAGCAGTGCGACACAAACAACAACACAAAATTACACATTGGATAAACAAACATACAGTCAATAACACAATAGGAAAGTCCTATATAAAGTGTGTGCAAATGTAGTAAAATTAGGGAGCTAAGGCAATAAATAGGTCATAGTGGCGAAATAATTACAATTTAGCAAGTAAAACACTGGAGTGATAGATGTGCAGAAGATAAATGTGCAAGTAGAGATACAAAATAAATAACGATATGGGGATGAGGTAGTTGGGTGGGCCATTTACAGGTGCAATGAGTAACTGCTCTGACAGCTGATGCTTAAATATAGTGAGGGAGATATAAGACTCGAGCTTTCAGTGATTTTTGTAATTCGTTCCAGTCATTGGCAGCAGAGAACTGGAAGGAAAGGAGGACAAAGGAGGATTTGGTTTTGGGGTTGACCAGTGCAACATACCTGCTGGAGCGCGTGCTACGGGTGGGTGCTGCTGTGGTGACCAGGGAGCTGAGATAAGGCAGGGATTTGCCTAGAAAAAGACTTATAGATGACCTGGAGCCAGTGGGTTTGTCGACGAATATGAAGCGAGGGCCAGCCAACGAGAGCATACAGGTCGCAGTGGTGGGTAGTATATGGGGCTTTGGTGACAAAACAGATGGCACTGGGATAGACTGCATCCAGTTTGCTGAGTAGAGTGTTGGAGGCTATTTTGTAAATGATATCGCCGAAGTCGAGGATCGGTAGAATAGTCAGTTTTACGAGGGTATGTTTGGCAGCATGAGTGAAGGATGCTTTGTTGCGAAATAGGAAGCTAATTCTATATTTAATTTTGGATTGTAGATGCTTAATGTGAGTCTGGAAGGAGAGTTTACAGTCTAACCAGACACCTAGATATTTGTAGTTGTCCACATATTCTAAGTCAGAACCGTCCAGAGTAGTGATGCTGGACGGGCGGGCAGGTACGGGCAGTGATCGGTTGAAGAGCATTCATTTAGCTTTACTAGCATTTAAAAGCAGTTGGAGGCCACTGAAGGAGTGTCGTCTGCGTACAGGTGAATCAGAGAATCACCAGCAGCAAGAGCGAAATCATTGATGTATACAGAGAAGAGAATCGGCCCGAGAATTGAACCCTGTGGCACCCCTAGGTGTTTGTAGCAGCAACATTATGTATAAAATGATATATATATATTTTTAAATGTTACAAAAAACACAAAGAAACGAACAAAAAAAAACACAATTGTTTAGGAATACATCAAATGTCAGCCTTGTTCTCCGGCGCCATCTTAAGTAATCAGTGTGTTCATACGTACAATTTATTCATAATGTTGACCTGAAACTACATAATAAGAAGATATATCTGAAGGTACAGTCTGGGATCTGGAAGCCTTCTCCATCAACCTGGTGCAGTTTTGTTTGTTATGGTTGTTTTTCAAATCCCAGAGTGTAGCTTTAATTTCTTTGAGTAGGGATGTTTGCCAAGTCTCTAAAGGACGTGGCACTTGGTAGACAAACGCCCCCATTCCGCACTGGACAGAGGACCACCCAGAGACCCCTACCAGACCACTGCACCACCAAGAGGCGCCATGCCCCCTCAAAACCCCACCAGACCCAGCGCACCCCACTGGCCCCGCCCACCACCAGAGCATCATCACTTCCATCGGCTCAGCCAGACTGGACCGGGCCCAGTCTACAACAGTGAAGAGGCGACTCCGGGATGCTGGCCTTTTAGGCAGAGTTCCTCTGTCCAGTATTTGTGTTCTTTTGCCCATCTTAATCTTTTTTAAAATTATTGGCAAGTCGCCTCTTCACAGTGTTTTGCGGGTACTATTTAATGAAGCTGCCAGTTGAGGACTTGTGAGGCGTCTGTTTCTCAAACTAGACTCTCTAATGTACTTGTCCTCTTGCTCAGTTGTGCACCGGGGCCTCCCACTTCTCTTTCTATTCTGGTTAGAGCCAGTTTGTGCTGTTCTGTGAAGAGAATAGTACACAGCGTTGTACGAGATCTTCATTTTCTTGGCAATTTCTCACATGGAATAATAGCCTTAATTTCTCAGAACAAGAATAGACTGAATAGAATAGAATAGACTGACGAGTTTCAGAAGAAAGGTCTTTGTTTCTGGACATTTTGAGCCTGTAATCGAACCCACAAATGCAGATGCTCCAGATACTCAACTAGTCTAAAGAAGGCCAGTTTTATTGCTTCTTTAATCAGAACAACAGTTTTCAGCTGTGCTAACATAATTACAAGAGGGGTTTCTAATGATCAATTATCCTTTTTAAAATTAGCTAACACCACGTGCCATTGGAACACAGGAGTGGTGGTTGCTGATAATGGGCCTCTGTACGCCTATGTAGATATTCCATAAAAAAAATCAGCCGTTTCCAGCTACAATAGTCATTTACAACATTAACAATGTCTACACTGTATTTCTGATCAATTTGATGTTATTTTAATGGACAAAAAATAGATAATCTTTCAAAAACAAGGACATTTCTAAGTGACCCCAAACTTTTGAATGGTAGTGTATATATATACAGTATATCACAAAAGTGAGTACACCTCTCACATTTGTGTAAATATTTGAGTATATCTTTTCATGTGACAACACTGAAGAAATGACACTTTGCACCAATGTAAAGTAGTGAGTGTACAGCTTGTATAACAGTGTACATTTGCTGTCCCCTCAAAATAACTCAACACACAGCCATTAATGTCTAAACCGCTGGAAACCAAAGTGAGTACACCCCTCAGTGAAAATGTCCAAATTGGGCCCAATTAGCCACTTTCCTTCCCTGGTGTCATGTGACTCGTTAGTGTTACAAGGTCTCAGGTGTGAATGGGGAGCAGGTGTGTTAAATTTGGTGTCATCGCTCTCACACTCCCTCATACTGACTGGTCACTGGAAGTTCAACATGGCACCTCATGGTAAAGAACTCTCTGAGGATCTGAAAAAAATAATTGTTGCTCTACATAAAGATGGCCTGGGCTATAAGAAGATTGCCAAGACCCTGAAACTGAGCTGCAGCACGGTGGCCAAGACCAGCGGTTTAACTGGACAGGTTGCACTCAGAACAGGCCTCGCCATGGTCGACCAAATTGGATTTATACCAAAACATCGCACGACTGATCATATTTACACCCTACACACCCTGATAGATAAACATGTCCACCAAAATAATACCAAAATGTACGCTTGCTGTATCGGCTTCCAAAAAGCATTTGATTCTATTTGGTATAAAGGACTGTAAAGTGGTGTAGGAGGTTAAACATATAACATAATTAGATCATCCATCTGAAGACATGGTTCAGTTGTTCAATGATAATCACACAAAGACACTGAGAGAGAGAGAATGGCTGAGGGAGAAAGGACCAGGGAATAATGGCTGAGGGAGAAAGGACCAGGGAATAATGGCTGAGGGAGAAAGGACCAGGGAATAATGGCTGAGGGAGAAAGGACCACGGAATAATGGCTGAGGGAGAAAGGACCAGGGAATAATGGCTGAGGGAGAAAGGACCAGGGAATAATGGCTGAGGGAGAAAGGACCACGGAATAATGGCTGAGGGAGAAAGGACCAGGGAATAATGGCTGAGGGAGAAAGGACCAGGGAATAATGGCTGAGGGAGAAAGGACCAGGGAATAATGGCTGAGGGAGAAAGGACCAGGGAATAATGGCTGAGGGAGAAAGGACCAGGGAATAATGGCTGTGGGAGAAAGGACCAGGGAATAATGGCTGAGGCATGTTCCTTGCTAGCTAAATGACATTCACAGAATAATTTGGTGAAATAATCCCATGCAGCCTGCATGCACTCCGTGAGAGAAAGACGAAGAGAAAGAGAGGAGAGCGATAGAGAGAGAGGGGATAGAGAGAGAGAGAGAGAGGGAAAGAAGGCTGGAGGAGTAGTGTCCTAGTTGGGCGGTGACCCAAATCATTAGATAGAGAGTGTGACTGTATACTTAAAGCCTGTCTCTCTCTCTCTGCCTGCCTATCTGTCTCTCTCTGCCTGCCTGTCTGTCTGTCTCTCAGCCTGTCTCTCTCTCTCTCTCTGCCTGCCTATCTGTCTCTCTCTCTGCCTGTCTCTCTCTCTCAGCCTGCCTGTCTGTCTGTCTCTCTGCCTGTCTCCCTCTCTCTCCCTCTCTCTCTCTGCCTGCCTGTCTGTCTCTCAGCTTGTTTCTCTCTCTGCCTGCCTGTCTCTCAGCTTGTCTCTCTCTCTCTTTCTGCCTGCCTGTCTGTCTCTCTGCCTGTCTCTCTCTCGCTCTCTCTCTCTCTCTCTCTCTCTGCCTGCCTGTCTCTCAGCTTGTGTGACTGTAACGTAAGCCTGTCTTTGGGTCAGTGACTGTGTGACTGTAACATAAGCCTGTCTTTTGGTCAGTGACTGTGTGACTGTAACATAAGCCTGTCTTTGGGTCAGTGACTGTAACGTAAGCCTGTCTTTGGGTCAGTGACTGTGTGACTGTAACATAAGCCTGTCTTTGGGTCAGTGACTGTGTGACTGTAACGTTAGCCTGTCTTTGGGTCAGTGACTGTAACATAAGCCTGTCTTTGGGTCAGTGACTGTGTGACTAACATAAGCCTGTCTTTGGGTCAGTGACTGTAACATAAGCCTGTCTTTGGGTCAGTGACTGTGTGACTGTAACGTTAGCCTGTCTTTGGGTCAGTGACTGTGTGACTAACATAAGCCTGTCTTTGGGTCAGTGACTGTAACATAAGCCTGTCTTTGGGTCAGTGACTGTGTGACTGTAACATAAGCCTGTCTTTGGGTCAGTGACTGTGTGACTGTAACATAAGCCTGTCTTTCCAACCCATAGTGTGTGTGTGTGTGTGTGTGTGTGTGTGTGTGTGTGTGTGTGTGTGTGTGTGTGTGTGTGTGTGTGTGTGTGTGTGTGTGTGTGTGTGTGTGTGTGTGTGTGTGTGTGTGTGTGTGTGTGTGTGTGGTATTGGAGAACACCAAGGTCAGCATTAAATCAACAGAGATTACACAGCTGCCACAAGACATTAGTTACACCAGGCCAGTAAACACACACACACACACACACACACACACACACACACACACACACACACACCAAGGGGGTGAACATTTTCCTGAAAACCTTTCCTGAGATTCCCGTTGAAACTGGACGTTCCCGTGGCTTTTTTTGAGACAACAAAACTTGTTCACCTCACTTTAACCGTCAACAATCTCTTCTTGCGTAGCGAGAGAGAGGTCCTGAATAGTGGTTATTTTCCCGGTGAGGATGTAATGTGGATGACCTGGGATATCTGCTTCTCCTACCCACCCTTCCCTGGTATCACCCGCCTCGCTTCACCTCAGCGCCCCGCATCGCCCAGCCGCTTCTCCTCTACTCCCATTTCCTCTCCTCCCCTGTCCTCTCTCCTCCCCTCCTCTCTCCTCCCCTGTCCTCTCTCCTCCCCTCCTCTCTCCTCCCCTGTCCTCTCTCCTCCCCTCCTCCCCTCCTCTCTCATCCCCTGTCCTCTCTCCTCCCATCCTCTCCTCCCCTGCCCTCTCTCCTCCCCTCCTCCCCTCCTCTCTCATCCCCTGTCCTCTCTCCTCCCATCCTCTCCTCCCCTGTCCTCTCTCCTCTCCTGTCCTCTCTCCTCTCCTCCCCTGTCCTCTCTCCTCCCTTCCTCTCTCCTCCCCTGTCCTCTCTCCTCCCCTCCTCTCCTCCCCTGTCCTCTCTCCTCCACCGTGCTCTCCTCCTCTGTCCTCTCTCCTCCCCTCCTCTCTCCTCCCCTGTCCTCTCTCCTCCCCTCCTCTCTCCTCCCCTGTCTTCTCTCCTCCCCTCCTCTCTCCTCCCCTCCTCTCTCCTCCTCTCTCCTCTCTCCTCCCCTGTCCTCTCTCCTCCCCTCCTCTCTCCTCCCCTGTCCTCTCTCCTCCCCTCTTATATCCTCCCCTGTCCTCTCTCCTCTCCTCCCCTCCTCTCTCCTCCCCTGTCCTCTCTCCTCTCCTGTCCTGTTTTCTCTCCTCCCCTCCTCTCTCCTCCCTTCCTCTCTCCTCCCCTCCTCTCTCCTCCCCTGTCCTCTCTCCTCTCCTGTCCTGTTCTCTCTCCTCCCCTCCTCTCTCCTCCCTTCCTCTCTCCTCCCCTCCTCTCTCCTCCCCTGTCCTGTCCTCTCATGACATATATAGTGAATATCTAATATATCTAACATGACATATATAGTGAATATCTTCTGTGTGATCATTCATGATTGTTTCCGTGTTTCTTTTCAGTGTAACTCACTGAAAGGGATGATGCAGACACAACTTTAGACCAGAGCCCTATTCCCTATATAGAACACTACTTTAGACCAGGGACCTATTCCCTATATAGTGCACTACTTTAGACCAGGGCCTGTATAGGGTGCCATTTGGGACACAGCCCTGCTCTGGAAGGTCCATCTCGGTAGTAGGAAGGTCCATCTCGGTAGTAGGACACACACACACACACACACAGACTCCCACACACACACACACACACACACACACACACACACACACACACACACACACACACACACACACACACACGAGGAGGCTGTCTCTGTATAGGTTAGGAGCGTCGGTAGTAATCAGACATAATATAGCTGGATCATGCTGCTTCCTGCTTCCTGCTTCCTGCCTCCTGCCTTAGCGTGACACTTCACTACAAATTGAGGAGGGAGAAGATTGCGTGTTGCAGTTGGTTGGGCTGCCACATCACATTCTCCTGATGAGGACGGGACATGTCGTCTCAGAGACATTCCTTCTGGGGATAAGACAGTATAACTCAACAAATACTATACATCCAATATAATGTAGTATTCTGTATAGTTATACTATACACACATCCCTGGGTCGCTCTTCTTTTCAGTTCGCTGCAGCTGGCGACTGGAACGAGCTGCAACAAACACTCAAACTGGACAGTTTAATCTCCATCTCTTCATTCAAAGACTCAATCATGGACACTCTTACTGACAGTTGTGGCTGCTTTCTGTGATCTGTTGTTGTCTCTAACCTTCTTGCCCTTTGTGCTGTTGTCTGTGCCCAATAGTGTTTGTACCATGTTGTGTTGCTACCATGTTGTGTTGCTACCATGTTGTGTTGCTACCATGTTGTGTTGCTACCATGTTGTTGCCATGTTGTAGTGCTACCATGTTGTGTTGCTACCATGTTGTGCTGCTACCATGTTGTGTTGCTACCATGTTGTTGCCATGTTGTGTTGCTACCATGTTGTGATGCTACCATGTTGTGTTGCTACCATGTTGTGTTGCTACCATGTTGTTGTCATGTTGTGTTGTCATGTGTTGCTGCCTTGCTATGTTGTTGTCATATTGCTACCATGTTGTTGTCATGTTGCTACCATGTTGTTGTCATGTTGTGTTGCTACTATGTTGTCGTCATGTTGCTACCATGTTCTTGTCATGTGTTGCTGCCTTGCTATGTTGTTGTCTTTAGGTCTCTCTTTATGTAGTGTTGTGGTGTCTCTCTTTATGTAGTGTTGTGTTGTCTTAGGTCTCTCTTTATGTAGTGGTGTCTTAGGTCTCTCTTTATGTGGTGTTGTCTTAGGTCTCTCTTTATGTAGTGGTGTCTTAGGTCTCTCTTTATGTGGTGTTGTCTTAGGTCTCTCTTTATGTAGTGTTGTGGTGTCTTAGGTCTCTCTTTATGTAGTGTTGTCTTAGGTCTCTCTTTATGTGGTGTTGTCTTAGGTCTCTCTTTATGTAGTGTTGTGGTGTCTTAGGTCTCTCTTTATGTAGTGTTGTGTTGTCTCAGGTCTCTCTTTATGTAGTGTTGTGTTGTCTTAGGTCTCTCTTTATGTAGTGTTGTCTTAGGTCTCTCTTTATGTAGTGTTGTGTTGTCTCAGGTCTCTCTTTATGTAGTGTTGTGTTGTCTCAGGTCTCTCTTTATGTAGTGTTGTCTCAGGTCTCTCTTTATGTAGTGTTGTGTTGTCTCAGGACTCTCTTTATGTAGTGTTGTCTCAGGTCTCTCTTTATGTAGTGTTGTCTCAGGTCTCTCTTTATGTAGTGTTGTCTCAGGACTCTCTTTATGTAGTGTTGTGTTGTCTCAGGACTCTCTTTATGTAGTGTTGTGTTGTCTCAGGACTCTCTTTATGTAGTGTTGTCTCAGGTCTCTCTTTATGTAGTGTTGTCTCAGGACTCTCTTTATGTAGTGTTGTCTCAGGACTCTCTCTATGTAGTGTTGTCTCAGGTCTCTCTTTATGTAGTGTTGTCTCTCTCTATGTGGTGTTGTCTCTCTTGTTGTGATGTTGTCTCTATGTGGTGTTGTCTCTCTTGTTGTGATGTGTTGTCTCTCTCTATGTGGTGTTGTCTCTCTTGTTGTGATGTGTTGTCTCTATGTGGTGTTGTCTCTCTTGTTGTGGTGTTGTCTCTCTTGTTGTGTTGTGTTGTCTTTATGTAGTGTTGTCTCTCTTGTTGTGTTGTGTTGTCTTTATGTTGTGTTGTCTCTCTTGTTGTGATGTGTTGTCTCTATGTGGTGTTGTCTCTCTTGTTGTGGTGTGTTGTCTTTATGTGGTGTTGTCTCTCTTGTTGTGATGTGTTGTCTCTATGTGGTGTTGTCTCTCTTGTTGTGATGTGTTGTCTCTATGTGGTGTTGTCTCTCTTGTTGTAGTGTTGTCTCTATGTTGTGTTGTCTCTCTTGTTGTAGTGTTGTCTCTATGTGGTGTTGTCTCTCTTGTTGTAGTGTTGTCTCTATGTGGTGTTGTCTCTCTTGTTGTAGTGTTGTCTCTATGTTGTGTTGTCTCTCTTGTTGTAGTGTTGTCTCTATGTGGTGTTGTCTCTCTTGTTGTAGTGTTGTCTCTATGTGGTGTTGTCTCTCTTGTTGTGATGTGTTGTCTCTATGTTGTGTTGTCTCTCTTGTTGTGATGTGTTGTCTCTATGTGGTGTTGTCTCTATGTTGTGTTGTCTCTCTTGTTGTGATGTGTTGTCTCTATGTGGTGTTGTCTCTATGTTGTGTTGTCTCTCTTGTTGTGATGTGTTGTCTCTATGTGGTGTTGTCTCTCTTGTTGTGGTGTTGTCTCTCTTGTTGTGATGTGTTGTCTCTATGTGGTGTTGTCTCTCTTGTTGTGGTGTTGTCTCTCTTGTTGTGATGTGTTGTCTCTATGTGGTGTTGTCTCTCTTGTTGTGGTGTTGTCTCTCTTGTTGTGATGTGTTGTCTCTATGTGGTGTTGTCTCTCTTGTTGTGGTGTTGTCTCTCTTGTTGTGTTGTGTTGTCTTTATGTAGTGTTGTCTCAGGACTCTCTTTATGTAGTGTTGTCTCTCTTGTTGTGATGTGTTGTCTCTATGTGGTGTTGTCTCTCTTGTTGTGTTGTGTTGTCTTTATGTGGTGTTGTCTCTCTTGTTGTGTTGTGTTGTCTTTATGTAGTGTTGTCTCAGGACTCTCTTTATGTAGTGTTGTCTCTCTTGTTGTGATGTGTTGTCTCTATGTGGTGTTGTCTCTCTTGTTGTGATGTGTTGTCTCTATGTGGTGTTGTCTCTCTTGTTGTGATGTGTTGTCTCTATGTTGTGTTGTCTCTCTTGTTGTAGTGTTGTCTCTATGTGGTGTTGTCTCTCTTGTTGTAGTGTTGTCTCTATGTGATGTTGTCTCTCTTGTTGTAGTGTTGTCTCTATGTGGTGTTGTCTCTCTTGTTGTAGTGTTGTCTCTATGTGATGTTGTCTCTCTTGTTGTAGTGTTGTCTCTATGTGATGTTGTCTCTCTTGTTGTAGTGTTGTCTCTATGTGATGTTGTCTCTCTTGTTGTAGTGTTGTCTCTATGTGGTGTTGTCTCTCTTGTTGTGTTGTGTTGTCTTTATGTGGTGTTGTCTCTCTTGTTGTGTTGTGTTGTCTTTATGTAGTGTTGTCTCAGGACTCTCTTTATGTAGTGTTGTCTCTCTTGTTGTGATGTGTTGTCTCTATGTGGTGTTGTCTCTCTTGTTGTGATGTGTTGTCTCTATGTGGTGTTGTCTCTCTTGTTGTGATGTGTTGTCTCTATGTTGTGTTGTCTCTCTTGTTGTAGTGTTGTCTCTATGTGGTGTTGTCTCTCTTGTTGTAGTGTTGTCTCTATGTGATGTTGTCTCTCTTGTTGTAGTGTTGTCTCTATGTGGTGTTGTCTCTCTTGTTGTAGTGTTGTCTCTCTTGTTGTGGTGTTGTCTCTCTTGTTGTGGTGTTGTCTCTCTTGTTGTGGTGTTGTCTCTCTTGTTGTGATGTGTTGTCTCTATGTTGTGTTGTCTCTCTTGTTGTAGTGTTGTCTCTATGTGGTGTTGTCTCTCTTGTTGTAGTGTTGTCTCTATGTGATGTTGTCTCTCTTGTTGTAGTGTTGTCTCTATGTGGTGTTGTCTCTCTTGTCGTGGTGTTGTCTCTCTGTTGTGATGTTGTCTCTATGTAGTGTTGTGTCTCTTGTTGTGATGTTGTCTCTATGTAGTGTTGTCTCTCTTGTTGTGTTGTGTTGTCTCTATGTGGTGTTGTCTCTATGTAGTGTTGTCTCTATGTGATGTTGTCTCTATGTGATGTTGTCTCTATGTAGTGTTGTGATGTGTTGTCTCTATGTGGTGTTGTCTCTATGTGATGTTGTCTCTATGTGATGTTGTCTCTATGTAGTGTTGTGATGTGTTGTCTCTATGTGGTGTTGTCTCTATGTAGTGTTGTCTCTCTTGTTGTGTATTTGTCCTGTATTTATATTGTTATATTTATATGTTATTATTATCTATATGTTTGTTTATCCCCCCGCAGGAGGCCTTTGGCCTTTTGGGAGGTCATCATTGCAAATAAGAGTTGCCTCGTTAAATAATGGTTAAATAGAAAATTTAAAAAATACTGTAGTCATTTAGAACAAACATTGCTATCCAGACAGACTCGCTGTAATTCATACAGAAATAGAAGGTGTTCCTAATGTTTTGTCCACTCAGTACACTACTCTATTAAAGGCAAAACTCAGTGGGAAAAATCTCTGACGAAGCCGTGAGGCTGATACGTAAAGCTTATTAAAGAGCAGTGGTACTAGTAGTATCACTAGTAGTGATACTAGTCAGAGCAGTGATACTAGTAGTGGTACTAGTAGTGATACTAGTCAGAGCAGTGATACTAGTAGTGGTACTAGTAGTGATACTAGTCAGAGCAGTGATACTAGTAGTGGTACTAGTAGTGATACTAGTCAGAGCAGTGATACTAGTCAGAGCAGTGATACTAGTCAAAGCAGTGATACTAGTAGTGGTACTAGTAGTGATACTAGTCAGAGCAGTGATACTATTAGTGGTACTAGTAGTGATACTAGTCAGAGCAGTGATACTAGTCAGAGCAGTGATACTAGTCAGAGCAGTGATACTAGTATTGTCAGAGCAGTGATACTAGTAGTGTCAGAGCAGTGATACTAGTAGTGGTACTAGTAGTGATACTAGTCAGAGCAGTGATACTAGTAGTGTCAGAGCAGTGATACTAGTAGTGTCAGAGCAGTGATACTCGTAGTGGTACTAGTAGTGATACTAGTCAGAGCAGTGATGCTAGTCAGAGCAGTGATACTAGTAGTGTCAGAGCAGTGATACTAGTCAGAGCAGTGTTACTAGTCAGAGCAGTGATACTAGTCAGAGCAGTGATACTAGTAGTGTCAGAGCAGTGATACTAGTCAGAGCAGTGATACTTGTCAGAGTAGTGATACTAGTCAAAGTAGTGATACTAGTCAGAGTAGTGATACTAGTCAGAGCAGTGATACTAATAGTGATACTAGTCAGAGTAGTGATACTAGTCAGAGTAGTGATACTAGTAGTGATACTAGTCAGAGTAGTGATACTAGTCAGAGCAGTGATACTAGTCAGAGTAGTGATACTAGTCAGAGCAGTGATACTAGTCAGAGTAGTGATACTAGTCAGAGCAGTGATACTAGTCAGAGTAGTGATACTAGTCAGAGTAGTGATACTAGTCAGAGCAGTGATACTAGTAGTGATACTAGTAGTGATAGTCAGAGTGATACTATCCAGAGTAGTGATACTAGTCAGAGTAGTGATACTAGTCAGAGCAGTGATACTAGTCAGAGTAGTGATACTAGTCAGAGCAGTGATACTAGTCAGAGCAGTGATACTAGTAGTATCAGAGTAGTGATACTAGCAGTGATACTAGTCAGAACAGTGATACTAGTAGTGATACTAGTCAGAGTAGTGATACTAGTCAGAGTAGTGATACTAGTCAGAGCAGTGATACTAGTCAGAGCAGTGATACTAGTAGTGATACTAGTCAGAGTAGTGATACTAGTCAGAGTAGTGATACTAGTCAGAGCAGTGATACTAGTCAGAGCAGTGATACTAGTCAGAGAAGTGATACTAGTAGTGTCAGAGTGATACTATCCAGAGTAGTGATACTAGTCAGAGTAGTGATACTAGTCAGAGCAGTGATACTAGTCAGAGTAGTGATACTAGTCAGAGCAGTGATACTAGTCAGAGCAGTGATACTAGTCAGAGCAGTGATACTAGTCAGAGTAGTGATACTAGCAGTGATACTAGTCAGAACAGTGATACTAGTAGTGATACTAGTCAGAGTAGTGATACTAGTAGTGATACTAGTCAGAGTAGTGATACTAGTCAGAGTAGTGATACTAGTTAGAGCAGTGATACTAGTCAGAGCAGTGATACTAGTAGTGATACTAGTCAGAGTAGTGATACTAGTCAGAGCAGTGATACTAGTCAGAGTAGTGATACTAGTCAGAGCAGTGATACTAGTCAGAGTAGTGATACTAGTAGTGATACTAGTCAGAGTAGTGATACTAGTCAGAGCAGTGATACTAGTCAGAGCAGTGATACTAGTAGTGATACTAGTCAGAGTAGTGATACTAGTAGTGATACTAGTCAGAGCAGTGATATATGTACAGGATATATTAGCTCCAATGTTAGGTTGGAGCAACAGAATTAAATAGAACAGTATTATATTGTACCTCTATGGTTAGAGGCCTTGTCTAGTGTTAGTTCTGGGTGAAGTGTTGCCTGAGCGCCGTTGGCAGGGTGTGTGTGTGTGTGTGTGTGTGTGTGAGTGTGAGTGTGTGTTGCCTGAGTGCTTTTGGCAGGGTGTGTGTGTGTGTGTGTGTGTGTGTGTGTGTGTGTGTGTGTGTGTGTGTGTGTGTGTGTGTGTGTGTGTGTGTGTGTGTGTGTGTTGCCTGAGTGCCTTTGGCAGGGGGTGTGTGTGTGTGTGTGTGTGTGTGTGTGTGTGTTGCCTGAGTGCCTTTGGCAGGGTGTGTGTGTGTGTGTGTGTGTGTGTGTGTGTGTGTGTGTGTGTGTGTGTGTGTGTGTGTGTGTGTGTGTGTGTGTGTGTGTGTGTGTGTGTGTGTGTGTGAGATATGGCGGGTCTGATGTGGATGGACAACTTGGTTGGTGTCTAGTGCTGCCATGGTTAGAGAGACACACACACACACACACACAAACTGTTTTGCACTGATTGTGTGGGGTAAGGCCTATAGAGTGATGGTGGGTCCGTCTAACATAGGCCTGTGCAGAACCGGGGCAGAACCGGGGAAGGACCGGGGAAGAACCGGGGAAGGACCGGGGCAGGACCGGGGCAGAACCGGGGCAGGACCGGGGAAGGACCGGGGCAGAACCGGGGAAGGACCGGGGCAGGACCGGGGAGAACCGGGGCAGGACCGGGGCAGGACCGGGGCAGGCAGGACAGTATTGTAAGTGTCTGTGGTCCTGAGTGGTGAGTCGGTCTTTGTCTGTCTTCAGATCAGTGGATTATTCTTCATTTGAGACATTCCACTGACACCGTTTTCAGGAGGCAGATCTACCAAGTAACAAACCACAGAAACAGGTCAATCACACACAAACAACCACATTATCTCTCTATCTGACCCTCTCTGTCTGACTCTCTCTGTCTCCGACTTCACAACACCCACAGCCTCTCTGTCTGACTCTCTTTGTCTCCGACTTCACAACACCCACAGCCTCTCTATCTCAGACCTCACAACACCCACAGCCTCTCTATCTCAGACCTCACAACACCCACAGCCTCTCTGTCTCAGACCTCACAACACCCACAACCTCTCTATCTCAGACCTCACAACACCCACAGCCTCTCTGTCTCAGACCTCACAACACCCACAGCCTCTCTATCTCAGACCTCACAACACCCACAGCCTCTCTATCTGACTCTCTCTGTCTCAGACCTCACAACAACCACAGCCTCTCTATCTGACTCTCTCTGTCTCAGACCTCACAACACCCACAGCCTCTCTGTCTGACTCTCTTTGTCTCCGACTTCACAACACCCACAGCCTCTCTATCTCAGACCTCACAACACCCACAGCCTCTCTATCTCAGACCTCACAACACCCACAGCCTCTCTGTCTCAGACCTCACAACACCCACAACCTCTCTATCTCAGACCTCACAACACCCACAGCCTCTCTGTCTCAGATCTCACAACACCCACAGCCTCTCTATCTCAGACCTCACAACACCCACAGCCTCTCTATCTGACTCTCTCTGTCTCAGACCTCACAACAACCACAGCCTCTCTATCTGACTCTCTCTGTCTCAGACCTCACAACACCCACAGCCTCTCTGTCTGACTCTCTCTGTCTCAGACCTCACAACACCCACAGCCTCTCTATCTGACTCTCTCTGTCTCAGACCTCTCTCTCTGTCGTTGTCAGACCTCACCAGGCTCCTGATTGATTGGAGAGAAATTAGCATGCTGTAATTGCACCTCATCAGCTTGGCAAGTTGGCATCAACGTCTCAGTATTGAAATGTTGGTCCCATGTTTTCATGAGCTGAAATAAAAGATCCCAAAAATGTTCCATATGCACAAAAAGCTCACCTTCGATGGCCACTGGGAGGCTGGAGAAGTGTTCAGTGGATTTATCCCGGGTTTCAGCTGTACCGCGCAGGTGGCAGAGAGCCGTTGTACCGCGCAGGCGGTTTGCTGAACAGAGTGTCCCATGGTGGTGGTTATGGTATGGGCAGAGTGCCCCATGGTGGTGGTTATGGTATGGGCAGAGTGCCCCATGGTGGTGGTTATGGTATGGACAGAGTGCCCCATAGTGGTGGTGGTTATGGTATGGGCAGAGTGCCCCATGGTGGTGGTGGTGGTTATGGTATGAACAGAGTGCCCCATGGTGGTGGTGGTGGTGGTTATGGTATGGGCAGAGTGCCCCATGGTGGTGGTTATGGTATGGACAGAGTGCCCCATGGTGGTGGTTATGGTATGGACAGCGTGCCCCATGGTGGTGGTGGTTATGGTATGGGCAGAGTGCCCCATGGTGGTGGTTATGGTATGGACAGAGTGCCCCATGGTGGTGGTGGTTATGGTATGGACAGAGTGCCCCATGGTGGTGGTGGTTATGGTATGGGCAGAGTGCCCCATGGTGGTGGTTATGGTATGGGCAGAGTGCCCAATGGTGGTGGTGGTGGTTATGGTATGGGCAGAGTGCCCCATGGTGGTGGTGGTGGTTATGGTATGGACAGAGTGCCCCATGGTGGTGGTTATGGTATGGACAGAGTGCCCCATGGTGGTGGTTATGGTATGGACAGAGTGGCCCATGGTGGTGGTTATGGTATGGACAGAGTGCCCCATGGTGGTGGTTATGGTATGGGCAGAGTGCCCCATGGTGGTGGTGGTGGTTATGGTATGGGCAGAGTGCCCCATGGTGGTGGTGGTGGTTATGGTATGGACAGAGTGCCCCATGGTGGTGGTGGTTATGGTATGAACAGAGTGTCCCATGGTGGTGGTTATGGTATGAACAGAGTGCCCCATGGTGGTGGTTATGGTATGGGCAGAGTGGCCCATGGTGGTGGTTATGGTATGGGCAGAGTGCCCCATGGTGGTGGTGGTGGTTATGGTATGGGCAGAGTGCCCCATGGTGGTGGTTATGGTATGGACAGAGTGGCCCATGGTGGTGGTGGTTATGGTATGAACAGAGTGCCCCATGGTGGTGGTTATGGTATGGGCAGAGTGCCCCATGGTGGTGGTGGTGGTTATGGTATGAACAGAGTGCCCCATGGTGGTGGTGGTTATGGTATGAACAGAGTGCCCCATGGTGGTGGTTATGGTATAGGCAGAGTGCCCCATGGTGGTGGTGGTGGTTATGGTATGGGCAGAGTGCCCCATGGTGGTGGTGGTGGTTATGGTATGGGCAGAGTGCCCCATGGTGGTGGTGGTGGTTATGGTATGGGCAGAGTGCCCCATGGTGGTGGTTATGGTATAGGCAGAGTGCCCCATGGTGGTGGTGGTGGTTATGGTATGGGCAGAGTGCCCCATGGTGGTGGTGGTGGTTATGGTATGGGCAGAGTGCCCCATGGTGGTGGTGGTGGTTATGGTATGGGCAGAGTGCCCCATGGTGGTGGTGGTGGTTATGGTATGGGCAGAGTGCCCCATGGTGGTGGTGGTGGTTATGGTATGAACAGAGTGCCCCATGGTGGTGGTTATGGTATGGACAGAGTGGCCCATGGTGGTGGTTATTATGGTATGGGCAGAGTGCCCCATGGTGGTGGTGGTTATGGTATGGGCAGAGTGCCCCATGGTGGTGGTTATGGTATGGACAGAGTGCCCCATGGTGGTGGTTATGGTATGGACAGAGTGCCCCATGGTGGTGGTTATGGTATGGACAGAGTGCCCCATGGTGGTGGTTATGGTATGGACAGAGTGCCCCATGGTGGTGGTTATGGTATGGACAGAGTGGCCCATGGTGGTGGTTATGGTATGGACAGAGTGCCCCATGGTGGTGGTTATGGTATGGGCAGAGTGCCCCATGGTGGTGGTGGTGGTTATGGTATGGGCAGAGTGCCCCATGGTGGTGGTGGTGGTTATGGTATGGACAGAGTGTCCCATGGTGGTGGTTATGGTATGAACAGAGTGCCCCATGGTGGTGGTTATGGTATGGGCAGAGTGGCCCATGGTGGTGGTTATGGTATGGGCAGAGTGCCCCATGGTGGTGGTGGTGGTTATGGTATGGGCAGAGTGCCCCATGGTGGTGGTTATGGTATGGACAGAGTGGCCCATGGTGGTGGTGGTTATGGTATGAACAGAGTGCCCCATGGTGGTGGTTATGGTATGGGCAGAGTGCCCGATGGTGGTGGTGGTGGTTATGGTATGAACAGAGTGCCCCATGGTGGTGGTGGTTATGGTATGAACAGAGTGCCCCATGGTGGTGGTTATGGTATAGGCAGAGTGCCCCATGGTGGTGGTGGTGGTTATGGTATGGGCAGAGTGCCCCATGGTGGTGGTGGTGGTTATGGTATGGGCAGAGTGCCCCATGGTGGTGGTGGTGGTTATGGTATGGGCAGAGTGCCCCATGGTGGTGGTGGTGGTTATGGTATGAACAGAGTGCCCCATGGTGGTGGTTATGGTATGGGCAGAGTGCCCCATGGTGGTGGTGGTGGTTATGGTATGGACAGAGTGCCCCATGGTGGTGGTGGTTATGGTATGAACAGAGTGCCCCATGGTGGTGGTTATGGTATGGACAGAGTGCCCCATGGTGGTGGTTATGGTATGGACAGAGTGCCCCATGGTGGTGGTTATGGTATGGACAGAGTGCCCCATGGTGGTGGTTATGGTATGGACAGAGTGGCCCATGGTGGTGGTTATGGTATGGTCAGAGTGCCCCATGGTGGTGGTGGTGGTTATGGTATGGGCAGAGTGCCCCATGGTGGTGGTGGTGGTTATGGTATGGGCAGAGTGCCCCATGGTGGTGGTGGTGGTTATGGTATGGGCAGAGTGCCCCATGGTGGTGGTTATGGTATAGGCAGAGTGCCCCATGGTGGTGGTGGTGGTTATGGTATGGGCAGAGTGCCCCATGGTGGTGGTGGTGGTTATGGTATGGGCAGAGTGCCCCATGGTGGTGGTTATGGTATGGACAGAGTGGCCCATGGTGGTGGTGGTTATGGTATGAACAGAGTGCCCCATGGTGGTGGTTATGGTATGGGCAGAGTGCCCGATGGTGGTGGTGGTGGTTATGGTATGAACAGAGTGCCCCATGGTGGTGGTGGTTATGGTATGAACAGAGTGCCCCATGGTGGTGGTTATGGTATAGGCAGAGTGCCCCATGGTGGTGGTTATGGTATGGGCAGAGTGCCCCATGGTGGTGGTGGTGGTTATGGTATGGACAGAGTGCCCCATGGTGGTGGTGGTTATGGTATGAACAGAGTGCCCCATGGTGGTGGTTATGGTATGGACAGAGTGCCCCATGGTGGTGGTTATGGTATGGACAGAGTGCCCCATGGTGGTGGTTATGGTATGGACAGAGTGCCCCATGGTGGTGGTTATGGTATGGACAGAGTGGCCCATGGTGGTGGTTATGGTATGGTCAGAGTGCCCCATGGTGGGTGGTGGTGGTTATGGTATGGGCAGAGTGCCCCATGGTGGTGGTGGTGGTTATGGTATGGGCAGAGTGCCCCATGGTGGTGGTGGTGGTTATGGTATGGGCAGAGTGCCCCATGGTGGTGGTTATGGTATAGGCAGAGTGCCCCATGGTGGTGGTGGTGGTTATGGTATGGGCAGAGTGCCCCATGGTGGTGGTGGTGGTTATGGTATGGGCAGAGTGCCCCATGGTGGTGGTGGTGGTTATGGTATGGGCAGAGTGCCCCATGGTGGTGGTGGTGGTTATGGTATGAACAGAGTGCCCCATGGTGGTGGTTATGGTATGGACAGAGTGGCCCATGGTGGTGGTTATGGTATGGACAGAGTGGCCCATGGTGGTGGTTATGGTATGGACAGAGTGCCCCATGGTGGTGGTTATGGTATGGGCAGAGTGCCCCATGGTGGTGGTGGTGGTTATGGTATGGGCAGAGTGCCCCATGGTGGTGGTGGTGGTTATGGTATGGACAGAGTGCCCCATGGTGGTGGTGGTTATGGTATGAACAGAGTGTCCCATGGTGGTGGTTATGGTATGAACAGAGTGCCCCATGGTGGTGGTTATGGTATGGGCAGAGTGGCCCATGGTGGTGGTTATGGTATGGGCAGAGTGCCCCATGGTGGTGGTGGTGGTTATGGTATGGGCAGAGTGCCCCATGGTGGTGGTTATGGTATGGACAGAGTGGCCCATGGTGGTGGTGGTTATGGTATGAACAGAGTGCCCCATGGTGGTGGTTATGGTATGGGCAGAGTGCCCCATGGTGGTGGTGGTGGTTATGGTATGAACAGAGTGCCCCATGGTGGTGGTGGTTATGGTATGAACAGAGTGCCCCATGGTGGTGGTTATGGTATAGGCAGAGTGCCCCATGGTGGTGGTGGTGGTTATGGTATGGGCAGAGTGCCCCATGGTGGTGGTGGTGGTTATGGTATGGGCAGAGTGCCCCATGGTGGTGGTGGTGGTTATGGTATGGGCAGAGTGCCCCATGGTGGTGGTGGTGGTTATGGTATGAACAGAGTGCCCCATGGTGGTGGTTATGGTATGGACAGAGTGGCCCATGGTGGTGGTGGTTATGGTATGGACAGAGTGCCCCATGGTGGTGGTGGTTATGGTATGAACAGAGTGTCCCATGGTGTTGGTTATGGTATGAACAGAGTGCCCCATGGTGGTGGTTATGGTATGGGCAGAGTGGCCCATGGTGGTGGTTATGGTATGGACAGAGTGCCCCATGGTGGTGGTGGTGGTTATGGTATGGGCAGAGTGCCCCATGGTGGTGGTTATGGTATGGACAGAGTGGCCCATGGTGGTGGTGGTTATGGTATGAACAGAGTGCCCCATGGTGGTGGTTATGGTATGGGCAGAGTGCCCCATGGTGGTGGTGGTGGTTATGGTATGAACAGAGTGCCCCATGGTGGTGGTGGTTATGGTATGAACAGAGTGCCCCATGGTGGTGGTTATGGTATAGGCAGAGTGCCCCATGGTGGTGGTGGTGGTTATGGTATGGGCAGAGTGCCCCATGGTGGTGGTGGTGGTTATGGTATGGGCAGAGTGCCCCATGGTGGTGGTGGTGGTTATGGTATGGGCAGAGTGCCCCATGGTGGTGGTGGTGGTTATGGTATGAACAGAGTGCCCCATGGTGGTGGTTATGGTATGGACAGAGTGGCCCATGGTGGTGGTTATTATGGTATGGGCAGAGTGCCCCATGGTGGTGGTGGTTATGGTATGGGCAGAGTGCCCCATGGTGGTGGTTATGGTATGGACAGAGTGCCCCATGGTGGTGGTTATGGTATGGACAGAGTGCCCCATGGTGGTGGTTATGGTATGGACAGAGTGCCCCATGGTGGTGGTTATGGTATGGACAGAGTGCCCCATGGTGGTGGTTATGGTATGGACAGAGTGCCCCATGGTGGTGGTTATGGTATGGGCAGAGTGCCCCATGGTGGTGGTGGTGGTTATGGTATGGGCAGAGTGCCCCATGGTGGTGGTGGTTATGGTATGAACAGAGTGTCCCATGGTGGTGGTTATGGTATGAACAGAGTGCCCCATGGTGGTGGTGGTGGTTATGGTATGGGCAGAGTGCCCCATGGTGGTGGTGGTGGTTATGGTATGGGCAGAGTGCCCCATGGTGGTGGTGGTGGTTATGGTATGGGCAGAGTGCCCCATGGTGGTGGTTATGGTATAGGCAGAGTGCCCCATGGTGGTGGTGGTGGTTATGGTATGGGAAGAGTGCCCCATGGTGGTGGTGGTGGTTATGGTATGGGCAGAGTGCCCCATGGTGGTGGTGGTGGTTATGGTATGGGCAGAGTGCCCCATGGTGGTGGTGGTGGTTATGGTATGGGCAGAGTGCCCCATGGTGGTGGTGGTTATGGTATGGGCAGAGTGCCCCATGGTGGTGGTTATGGTATGGACAGAGTGCCCCATGGTGGTGGTTATGGTATGGACAGAGTGCCCCATGGTGGTGGTTATGGTATGGACAGAGTGCCCCATGGTGGTGGTTATGGTATGGACAGAGTGGCCCATGGTGGTGGTTATGGTATGGACAGAGTGCCCCATGGTGGTGGTGGTTATGGTATGAACAGAGTGTCCCATGGTGGTGGTTATGGTATGAACAGAGTGCCCCATGGTGGTGGTTATGGTATGGGCAGAGTGGCCCATGGTGGTGGTTATGGTATGGGCAGAGTGCCCCATGGTGGTGGTGGTGGTTATGGTATGAACAGAGTGCTCCATGGTGGTGGTGGTTATGGTATGAACAGAGTGCCCCATGGTGGTGGTTATGGTATAGGCAGAGTGCCCCATGGTGGTGGTGGTGGTTATGGTATGGGCAGAGTGCCCCATGGTGGTGGTGGTGGTTATGGTATGGGCAGAGTGCCCCATGGTGGTGGTGGTGGTTATGGTATGGGCAGAGTGCCCCATGGTGGTGGTGGTGGTTATGGTATGGGCAGAGTGCCCCATGGTGGTGGTGGTGGTTATGGTATGAACAGAGTGCCCCATGGTCGTGGTTATGGTATGGACAGAGTGGCCCATGGTGGTGGTTATTATGGTATGGGCAGAGTGCCCCATGGTGGTGGTGGTTATGGTATGGGCAGAGTGCCCCATGGTGGTGGTTATGGTATGGACAGAGTGCCCCATGGTGGTGGTTATGGTATGGACAGAGTGCCCCATGGTGGTGGTTATGGTATGGACAGAGTGCCCCATGGTGGTGGTTATGGTATGGGCAGAGTGCCCCATGGTGGTGGTGGTGGTTATGGTATGAACAGAGTGCCCCATGGTGGTGGTTATGGTATGGACAGAGTGGCCCATGGTGGTGGTTATTATGGTATGGGCAGAGTGCCCCATGGTGGTGGTTATGGTATGGACAGAGTGCCCCATGGTGGTGGTGGTGGTTATGGTATGGGCAGAGTGCCCCATGGTGGTGGTGGTGGTTATGGTATGGGCAGAGTGCCCCATGGTGGTGGTGGTGGTTATGGTATGGGCAGAGTGCCCCATGGTGGTGGTGGTTATGGTATGGACAGAGTGCCCCATGGTGGTGGTTATGGTATGGACAGAGTGGCCCATGGTGGTGGTTATGGTATGGGCAGAGTGCCCCATGGTGGTGGTGGTTATGGTATGGACAGAGTGCCCCATGGTGGTGGTTATGGTATGGACAGAGTGGCCCATGGTGGTGGTTAT
Organism: Oncorhynchus kisutch; assembly: GCF_002021735.2. Taxonomy (NCBI): domain Eukaryota; kingdom Metazoa; phylum Chordata; class Actinopteri; order Salmoniformes; family Salmonidae; genus Oncorhynchus; species Oncorhynchus kisutch. The sequence goes on from NC_034178.2 coordinate 74,015,227, forward strand.
GGTATGAACAGAGTGCCCCATGGTGGTGGTGGTGGTTATGGTATAGGCAGAGTGCCCCATGGTGGTGGTGGTGGTTATGGTACGGGCAGAGTGCCCCATGGTGGTGGTGGTGGTTATGGTATGAACAGAGTGCCCCATGGTGGTGGTGGTTATGGTATGAACAGAGTGTCCCATGGTGGTGGTTATGGTATGAACAGAGTGCCCCACGGTGGTGGTTATGGTATGGGCAGAGTGGCCCATGGTGGTGGTGGTTATGGTATGGGCAGAGTGCCCCATGGTGGTGGTTATGGTATGGGCAGAGTGCCCCATGGTGGTGGTGGTGGTTATGGTATGGACAGAGTGCCCAATGGTGGTGGTGGTTATGGTATGAACAGAGTGCCCCATGGTGGTGGTTATGGTATGGGCAGAGTGGCCCATGGTGGTGGTTATGGTATGGACAGAGTGCCCCATGGTGGTGGTGGTTATGGTATGGGCAGAGTGCCCCATGGTGGTGGTGGTGGTTATGGTATGGGCAGAGTGCCCCATGGTGGTGGTGGTGGTTATGGTATGGGCAGAGTGCCCCATGGTGGTGGTGGTGGTTATGGTATGAACAGAGTGCCCCATGGTGGTGGTGGTTATGGTATGAACAGAGTGTCCCATGGTGGTGGTTATGGTATGAACCAAGTGCCCCACGGTGGTGGTTATGGTATGGGCAGAGTGGCCCATGGTGGTGGTGGTTATGGTATGGGCAGAGTGGCCCATGGTGGTGGTTATGGTATGGGCAGAGTGCCCCATGGTGGTGGTGGTGGTTATGGTATGGGCAGAGTGCCCCATGGTGGTGGTTATGGTATGGACAGAGTGGCCCATGGTGGTGGTTATGGTATGGACAGAGTGCCCCATGGTGGTGGTTATGGTATGGGCAGAGTGCCCCATGGTGGTGGTGGTGGTTATGGTATGAACAGAGTGCCCCATGGTGGTGGTGGTTATGGTATGAACAGAGTGCCCCATGGTGGTGGTTATGGTATAGGCAGAGTGCCCCATGGTGGTGGTGGTGGTTATGGTATGGGCAGAGTGCCCCATGGTGGTGGTGGTGGTTATGGTATGGGCAGAGTGCCCCATGGTGGTGGTGGTGGTTATGGTATGAGCAGAGTGCCCCATGGTGGTGGTTATGGTATAGGCAGAGTGCCCCATGGTGGTGGTGGTGGTTATGGTATGGGCAGAGTGCCCCATGGTGGTGGTGGTGGTTATGGTATGGGCAGAGTGCCCCATGGTGGTGGTGGTGGTTATGGTATGGGCAGAGTGCCCCATGGTGGTGGTGGTGGTTATGGTATGGGCAGAGTGCCCCATGGTGGTGGTTATGGTATGGACAGAGTGGCCCATGGTGGTGGTTATGGTATGGACAGAGTGCCCCATGGTGGTGGTTATGGTATGGGCAGAGTGCCCCATGGTGGTGGTGGTGGTTATGGTATGAACAGAGTGCTCCATGGTGGTGGTGGTTATGGTATGAACAGAGTGCCCCATGGTGGTGGTTATGGTATAGGCAGAGTGCCCCATGGTGGTGGTGGTGGTTATGGTATGGGCAGAGTGCCCCATGGTGGTGGTGGTGGTTATGGTATGGGCAGAGTGCCCCATGGTGGTGGTGGTGGTTATGGTATGGGCAGAGTGCCCCATGGTGGTGGTGGTGGTTATGGTATGGGCAGAGTGCCCCATGGTGGTGGTGGTGGTTATGGTATGAACAGAGTGCCCCATGGTGGTGGTTATGGTATGGGCAGAGTGCCCCATGGTGGTGGTGTTTATGGTATGGACAGAGTGCCCCATGGTGGTGGTTATGGTATGAACAGAGTGCCCCATGGTGGTGGTGGTTATGGTATGGACAGAGTGGCCCATGGTGGTGGTTATGGTATGGACAGAGTGCCCCATGGTGGTGGTGGTTATGGTATGAACAGAGTGTCCCATGGTGGTGGTTATGGTATGAACAGAGTGCCCCATGGTGGTGGTTATGGTATGGGCAGAGTGCCCCATGGTGGTGGTGGTGGTTATGGTATGGGCAGAGTGCCCCATGGTCGTGGTTATGGTATGGACAGAGTGGCCCATGGTGGTGGTTATTATGGTATGGGCAGAGTGCCCCATGGTGGTGGTGGTTATGGTATGGGCAGAGTGCCCCATGGTGGTGGTTATGGTATGGACAGAGTGCCCCATGGTGGTGGTTATGGTATGGACAGAGTGCCCCATGGTGGTGGTTATGGTATGGACAGAGTGCCCCATGGTGGTGGTTATGGTATGGGCAGAGTGCCCCATGGTGGTGGTGGTGGTTATGGTATGAACAGAGTGCCCCATGGTGGTGGTTATGGTATGGACAGAGTGGCCCATGGTGGTGGTTATTATGGTATGGGCAGAGTGCCCCATGGTGGTGGTTATGGTATGGACAGAGTGCCCCATGGTGGTGGTGGTGGTTATGGTATGGGCAGAGTGCCCCATGGTGGTGGTGGTGGTTATGGTATGGGCAGAGTGCCCCATGGTGGTGGTGGTGGTTATGGTATGGGCAGAGTGCCCCATGGTGGTGGTGGTTATGGTATGGACAGAGTGCCCCATGGTGGTGGTTATGGTATGGACAGAGTGGCCCATGGTGGTGGTTATGGTATGGGCAGAGTGCCCCATGGTGGTGGTGGTTATGGTATGGACAGAGTGCCCCATGGTGGTGGTTATGGTATGGACAGAGTGGCCCATGGTGGTGGTTATGGTATGAACAGAGTGCCCCATGGTGGTGGTGGTGGTTATGGTATAGGCAGAGTGCCCCATGGTGGTGGTGGTGGTTATGGTACGGGCAGAGTGCCCCATGGTGGTGGTGGTGGTTATGGTATGAACAGAGTGCCCCATGGTGGTGGTTATGGTATGGGCAGAGTGCCCCATGGTGGTGGTGGTGGTTATGGTATGGACAGAGTGCCCAATGGTGGTGGTGGTTATGGTATGAACAGAGTGCCCCATGGTGGTGGTTATGGTATGGGCAGAGTGGCCCATGGTGGTGGTTATGGTATGGACAGAGTGCCCCATGGTGGTGGTGGTTATGGTATGGGCAGAGTGCCCCATGGTGGTGGTGGTGGTTATGGTATGGGCAGAGTGCCCCATGGTGGTGGTGGTGGTTATGGTATGGGCAGAGTGCCCCATGGTGGTGGTGGTGGTTATGGTATGAACAGAGTGCCCCATGGTGGTGGTGGTTATGGTATGAACAGAGTGTCCCATGGTGGTGGTTATGGTATGAACCAAGTGCCCCACGGTGGTGGTTATGGTATGGGCAGAGTGGCCCATGGTGGTGGTGGTTATGGTATGGGCAGAGTGGCCCATGGTGGTGGTTATGGTATGGGCAGAGTGCCCCATGGTGGTGGTGGTGGTTATGGTATGGGCAGAGTGCCCCATGGTGGTGGTTATGGTATGGACAGAGTGGCCCATGGTGGTGGTTATGGTATGGACAGAGTGCCCCATGGTGGTGGTTATGGTATGGGCAGAGTGCCCCATGGTGGTGGTGGTGGTTATGGTATGAACAGAGTGCCCCATGGTGGTGGTGGTTATGGTATGAACAGAGTGCCCCATGGTGGTGGTTATGGTATAGGCAGAGTGCCCCATGGTGGTGGTGGTGGTTATGGTATGGGCAGAGTGCCCCATGGTGGTGGTGGTGGTTATGGTATGGGCAGAGTGCCCCATGGTGGTGGTGGTGGTTATGGTATGAGCAGAGTGCCCCATGGTGGTGGTTATGGTATAGGCAGAGTGCCCCATGGTGGTGGTGGTGGTTATGGTATGGGCAGAGTGCCCCATGGTGGTGGTGGTGGTTATGGTATGGGCAGAGTGCACCATGGTGGTGGTGGTGGTTATGGTATGGGCAGAGTGCCCCATGGTGGTGGTGGTGGTTATGGTATGGGCAGAGTGCCCCATGGTGGTGGTTATGGTATGGACAGAGTGGCCCATGGTGGTGGTTATGGTATGGACAGAGTGCCCCATGGTGGTGGTTATGGTATGGGCAGAGTGCCCCATGGTGGTGGTGGTGGTTATGGTATGAACAGAGTGCTCCATGGTGGTGGTGGTTATGGTATGAACAGAGTGCCCCATGGTGGTGGTTATGGTATAGGCAGAGTGCCCCATGGTGGTGGTGGTGGTTATGGTATGGGCAGAGTGCCCCATGGTGGTGGTGGTGGTTATGGTATGGGCAGAGTGCCCCATGGTGGTGGTGGTGGTTATGGTATGGGCAGAGTGCCCCATGGTGGTGGTGGTGGTTATGGTATGGGCAGAGTGCCCCATGGTGGTGGTGGTGGTTATGGTATGAACAGAGTGCCCCATGGTGGTGGTTATGGTATGGACAGAGTGGCCCATGGTGGTGGTTATTATGGTATGGGCAGAGTGCCCCATGGTGGTGGTTATGGTATGGACAGAGTGCCCCATGGTGGTGGTTATGGTATGGACAGAGTGCCCCATGGTGGTGGTTATGGTATGGACAGAGTGCCCCATGGTGGTGGTTATGGTATGGACAGAGTGCCCCATGGTGGTGGTTATGGTATGGGCAGAGTGCCCCATGGTGGTGGTGGTGGTTATGGTATGAACAGAGTGCCCCATGGTGGTGGTTATGGTATGGACAGAGTGGCCCATGGTGGTGGTTATTATGGTATGGGCAGAGTGCCCCATGGTGGTGGTTATGGTATGGACAGAGTGCCCCATGGTGGTGGTGGTGGTTATGGTATGGGCAGAGTGCCCCATGGTGGTGGTGGTGGTTATGGTATGGGCAGAGTGCCCCATGGTGGTGGTGGTGGTTATGGTATGGGCAGAGTGCCCCATGGTGGTGGTGGTTATGGTATGGACAGAGTGCCCCATGGTGGTGGTTATGGTATGGACAGAGTGGCCCATGGTGGTGGTTATGGTATGGGCAGAGTGCCCCATGGTGGTGGTGGTTATGGTATGGACAGAGTGCCCAGTGGTGGTGGTTATGGTATGGACAGAGTGGCCCATGGTGGTGGTTATGGTATGAACAGAGTGCCCCATGGTGGTGGTGGTTATGGTATGGGCAGAGTGCCCCATGGTGGTGGTTATGGTATGAACAGAGTGCCCCACGGTGGTGGTTATGGTATGGGCAGAGTGGCCCATGGTGGTGGTGGTTATGGTATGGGCAGAGTGCCCCATGGTGGTGGTTATGGTATGGGCAGAGTGCCCCATGGTGGTGGTGGTGGTTATGGTACGGAGAGAGTGCCCAATGGTGGTGGTGGTTATGGTATGAACAGAGTGCCCCATGGTGGTGGTTATGGTATGGGCAGAGTGGCCCATGGTGGTGGTTATGGTATGGACAGAGTGCCCCATGGTGGTGGTGGTTATGGTATGGGCAGAGTGCCCCATGGTGGTGGTGGTGGTTATGGTATGGGCAGAGTGCCCCATGGTGGTGGTGGTGGTTATGGTATGGGCAGAGTGCCCCATGGTGGTGGTGGTGGTTATGGTATGAACAGAGTGCCCCATGGTGGTGGTTATGGTATGGACAGAGTGGCCCATGGTGATGGTTATTATGGTATGGGCAGAGTGCCCCATGGTGGTGGTTATGGTATGGGCAGAGTGCCCCATGGTGGTGGTGGTGGTTATGGTATGAACAGAGTGCCCCATGGTGGTGGTTATGGTATGGACAGAGTGGCCCATGGTGGTGGTTATTATGGTATGGGCAGAGTGCCCCATGGTGGTGGTTATGGTATGGGCAGAGTGCCCCATGGTGGTGGTGGTGGTTATGGTATGAACAGAGTGCCCCATGGTGGTGGTTATGGTATGGACAGAGTGGCCCATGGTGGTGGTTATTATGGTATGGGCAGAGTGCCCCATGGTGGTGGTTATGGTATGGGCAGAGTGCCCCATGGTGGTGGTGGTGGTATGGGCAGAGTGCCCCATGGTGGTGGTGGTGGTTATGGTATGAACAGAGTGCCCCATGGTGGTGGTTATGGTATGGACAGAGTGCCCCATGGTGGTGGTGGTGGTATGGGCAGAGTGCCCCATGGTGGTGGTGGTGGTTATGGTATGAACAGAGTGCCCCATGGTGGTGGTTATGGTATGGACAGAGTGGCCCATGGTGGTGGTTATTATGGTATGGGCAGAGTGGCCCATGGTGGTGGTGGTTATGGTATGAACAGCGTGCCCCATGGTGGTGGTGGTGGTTATGGTATGGACAGAGTGCCCAATGGTGGTGGTGGTTATGGTATGAACAGAGTGCCCAATGGTGGTGGTGGTTATGGTATGAACAGTGTGCCCCATGGTGGTGGTGGTGGTTATGGTATGGACAGAGTGCCCAATGGTGGTGGTGGTTATGGTATGAACAGAGTGCCCCATGGTGGTGGTTATGGTATGGGCAGAGTGGCCCATGGTGGTGGTTATGGTATGGACAGAGTGGCCCATGGTGGTGGTTATGGTATGGGCAGAGTGCCCCATGGTGGTGGTGGTGGTTATGGTATGGGCAGAGTGCCCCATGGTGGTGGTGGTGGTTATGGTATGGGCAGAGTGCCCCATGGTGGTGGTGGTGGTTATGGTATGGACAGAGTGGCCCATGGTGGTGGTTATGGTATGGACAGAGTGCCCCATGGTGGTGGTGGTGGTTATGGTATGAACAGAGTGCCCCATGGTGGTGCTGGTGGTTATGGTATGAACAGAGTGCCCCATGGTGGTGGTTATGGTATGGGCAGAGTGGCCCATGGTGGTGGTTATGGTATGGGCAGAGTGCCCCATGGTGGTGGTGGTGGTTATGGTATGGGCAGAGTGCCCCATGGTGGCGGTGGTGGTTATGGTATGGACAGAGTGCCCAATGGTGGTGGTGGTTATGGTATGAACAGAGTGCCCCATGGTGGTGGTTATGGTTTGGACAGGGTGCCCCATGGTGGTGGTGGTTATGGTATGGGCAGAGTGCCCCATGGTGGTGGTGGTGGTTATGGTATGGGCAGAGTGCCCCATGGTGGTGGTGGTGGTTATGGTATGGGCAGAGTGCCCCATGGTGGTGGGGGTGGTTATGGTATGGGCAGAGTGCCCCATGGTGGTGGTTATGGTATGGGCAGAGTGCCCCATGGTGGTGGTGGTGGTTATGGTATGGGCAGAGTGCCCCATGGTGGTAGTTATGGTATGGGCAGAGTGCCCCATGGTGGTGGTTATGGTATGGACAGAGTGGCCCATGGTGGTGGTTATGGTATGGGCAGAGTGCCCCATGGTGGTGGTGGTGGTTATGGTATGGGCAGAGTGCCCCATGGTGGTGGTGGTGGTTATGGTATGGGCAGAGTGCCCCATGGTGGTGGGGGTGGTTATGGTATGGGCAGAGTGCCCCATGGTGGTGGTTATGGTATGGGCAGAGTGCCCCATGGTGGTGGTGGTGGTTATGGTATGGGCAGAGTGCCCCATGGTGGTAGTTATGGTATGGGCAGAGTGCCCCATGGTGGTGGTTATGGTATGGACAGAGTGGCCCATGGTGGTGGTTATGGTATGGGCAGAGTGCCCCATGGTGGTGGTGGTGGTTATGGTATGGGCAGAGTGCCCCATGGTGGTGGTGGTGGTTATGGTATGGGCAGAGTGCCCCATGGTGGTGGTGGTTATGGTATGGGCAGAGTGCCCCATGGTGGTGGTGGTGGTTATGGTATGGATAGAGTGCCCAATGGTGGTGGTGGTTATGGTATGAACAGAGTGCCCCATGGTGGTGGTTATGGTTTGGACAGGGTGCCCCATGGTGGTGGTGGTTATGGTATGGGCAGAGTGCCCCATGGTGGTGGTGGTGGTTATGGTATGGGCAGAGTGCCCCATGGTGGTGGTGGTGGTTATGGTATGGGCAGAGTGCCCCATGGTGGTGGTTATGGTATGGTTAGAGTGGCCCATGGTGGTGGTTATGGTATGAACAGAGTGCCCCATGGTGGTGGTTGTGGTTATGGTATGGACAGAGTGGCCCATGGTGGTGGTTATGGTATGGGCAGAGTGCCCCATGGTGGTGGTGGTGGTTATGGTATGGGCAGAGTGCCCCATGGTGGTGGTGGTGGTTATGGTATGGGCAAAGTGCCCCATGGTGGTGGTGGTGGTTATGGTATGGGAAGAGTGCCCCATGGTGGTGGTTATGGTATGGGCAGAGTGCCCCATGGTGGTGGTTATGGTATGGACAGAGTGCCCCATGGTGGTGGTGGTGGTTATGGTATGAACAGAGTGCCCCATGGTGGTGGTTATGGTATGGGCAGAGTGCCCCATGGTGGTGGTGGTGGTTATGGTATGAACAGAGTGCCCCATGGTGGTGGTGGTGGTTATGGTATGGGCAGAGTGCCCCATGGTGGTGGTGGTGGTTATGGTATGGGCAGAGTGCCCCATGGTGGTGGTGGTGGTTATGGTATGGGCAGAGTGCCCCATGGTGGTGGTTATGGTATGGACAGAGTGCCCCATGGTGGTGGTGGTGGTTATGGTATGAACAGAGTGTCCCATGGTGGTGGTGGTGGTTATGGTATGGGCAGAGTGCCCCATGGTGGTGGTGGTGGTTATGGTATGGGCAGAGTGCCCCATGGTGGTGGTTATGGTATGGACAGAGTGCCCCATGGTGGTGGTGGTGGTTATGGTATGAACAGAGTGCCCCATGGTGGTGGTTATGGTATGAACAGAGTGCCCCATGGTGGTGGTTATGGTATGGGCAGAGTGCCCCATGGTGGTGGTGGTGGTTATGGTATGAACAGAGTGCCCCATGGTGGTGGTGGTTATGGTATGAACAGAGTGTCCCATGGTGGTGGTGGTGGTTATGGTATGGGCAGAGTGCCCCATGGTGGTGGTGGTTGTTATGGTATGGGCAGAGTGCCCCATGGTGGTGGTGGTTATGGTATGAACAGAGTGTCCCATGGTGGTGGTGGTGGTTATGGTATGGGCAGAGTGCCCCATGGTGGTGGTGGTGGTTATGGTATGGGAAGAGTGCCCCATGGTGGTGGTTATGGTATGGACAGAGTGCCCCATGGTGGTGGTGGTGGTTATGGTATGAACAGAGTGCCCCATGGTGGTGGTTATGGTATGGGCAGAGTGCCCCATGGTGGTGGTGGTGGTTATGGTATGAACAGAGTGCCCCATGGTGGTGGTGGTTATGGTATGAACAGAGTGTCCCATGGTGGTGGTGGTGGTTATGGTATGAACAGAGTGTCCCATGGTGGTGGTGGTGGTTATGGTATGGGCAGAGTGCCCCATGGTGGTGGTGGTGGTTATGGTATGGGCAGAGTGCCCCATGGTGGTGGTGGTGGTTATGGTATGAACAGAGTGCCCCATGGTGGTGGTGGTTATGGTATGAACAGAGTGTCCCATGGTGGTGGTGGTGGTGGTTATGGTATTTGCAGAGTGCCCCATGGTGGTGGTGGTGGTTATGGTATGGGCAGAGTGCCCCATGGTGGTGGTTATGGTATGGACAGAGTGCCCCATGGTGGTGGTGGTGGTTATGGTATGAACAGAGTGCCCCATGGTGGTGGTTATGGTATGGGCAGAGTGCCCCATGGTGGTGGTGGTGGTTATGGTATGAACAGAGTGCCCCATGGTGGTGGTGGTGGTTATGGTATGGGCAGAGTGCCCCATGGTGGTGGGGGTGGTTATGGTATGGGCAGAGTGCCCCATGGTGGTGGTTATGGTATGGGCAGAGTGCCCCATGGTGGTGGTGGTGGTTATGGTATGGGCAGAGTGCCCCATGGTGGTAGTTATGGTATGGGCAGAGTGCCCCATGGTGGTGGTTATGGTATGGACAGAGTGGCCCATGGTGGTGGTTATGGTATGGGCAGAGTGCCCCATGGTGGTGGTGGTGGTTATGGTATGGGCAGAGTGCCCCATGGTGGTGGTGGTGGTTATGGTATGGGCAGAGTGCCCCATGGTGGTGGGGGTGGTTATGGTATGGGCAGAGTGCCCCATGGTGGTGGTTATGGTATGGGCAGAGTGCCCCATGGTGGTGGTGGTGGTTATGGTATGGGCAGAGTGCCCCATGGTGGTAGTTATGGTATGGGCAGAGTGCCCCATGGTGGTGGTTATGGTATGGACAGAGTGGCCCATGGTGGTGGTGGTGGTTATGGTATGGGCAGAGTGCCCCATGGTGGTAGTTATGGTATGGGCAGAGTGCCCCATGGTGGTGGTTATGGTATGGGCAGAGTGCCCCATGGTGGTGGTGGTGGTTATGGTATGAACAGAGTGCCCCATGGTGGTGGTGGTTATGGTATGAACAGAGTGCCCCATGGTGGTGGTGGATATGGTATGAACAGAGTGCCCCATGGTGGTGGTTATGGTATGGGCAGAGTGCCCCATGGTGGTGGTGGTGGTTATGGTATGGGCAGAGTGCCCCATGGTGGTGGTGGTGGTTATGGTATGAACAGAGTGCCCCATGGTGGTGGTGGTTATGGTATGAACAGAGTGCCCCATGGTGGTGGTTATGGTATGGGCAGAGTGCCCCATGGTGGTGGTGGTGGTTATGGTATGGGCAGAGTGCCCCATGGTGGTGGTGGTGGTTATGGTATGGGCAGAGTGCCCCATGGTGGTGGTGGTGGTTATGGTATGGGCAGAGTGCCCCATGGTGGTGGTTATGGTATGGGCAGAGTTCCCCATGGTGGTGGTTATGGTAAGGCAGAGTGCCCCATGGTGGTGGTGGTTATGGTATGGACAGAGTGCCCCATGGTGGTGGTTATGGTATGAACAGAGTGCCCCATGGTGGTGGTGGTTATGGTATGAACAGAGTGCCCCATGGTGGTGGTTATGGTATGGGCAGAGTGCCCCATGGTGGTGGTGGTGGTTATGGTATGGGCAGAGTGCCCCATGGTGGTGGTTATGGTATGGGCAGAGTGCCCCATGGTGGTGGTGGTGGTTATGGTATGAACAGAGTGCCCCATGGTGGTGGTGGTGGTTATGGTATGGGAAGAGTGCCCCATGGTGGTGGTGGTTATGGTATGAACAGAGTGCCCCATGGTGGTGGTTATGGTATGGGCAGAGTGCCCCATGGTGGTGGTTATGGTATGGGTAGAGTGCCCCATGGTGGTGGTGGTGGTTATGGTATGAACAGAGTGCCCCATGGTGGTGGTGGTGGTGGTTATGGTATGGGCAGAGTGCCCCATGGTGGTGGTGGTGGTTATAGTATGAACAGACTGCCCCATGGTGGTGGTTATGGTATGAACAGAGTGCCCCATGGTGGTGGTGGTTATGGTATGAACAGTGTGCCCCATGGTGGTGGTTATGGTATGGGCAGAGTGCCCCATGGTGGTGGTTATGGTATGGGCAGAGTGCCCCATGGTGGTGGTGGTGGTTATGGTATGAACAGAGTGCCCCATGGTGGTGGTGGTGGTGGTTATGGTATGGGCAGAGTGCCCCATGGTGGTGGTGGTGGGTATGGTATGAACAGAGTGCCCCATGGTGGTGGTTATGGTATGAACAGAGTGCCCCATGGTGGTGGTGGTTATGGTATGAACAGAGTGCCCCATGGTGGTGGTTATGGTATGGGAAGAGTGCCCCATGGTGGTGGTGGTGGTTATGGTATGGGCAGAGTGCCCCATGGTGGTGGTTATGGTATGGGCAGAGTGCCCCATGGTGGTGGTGGTGGTTATGGTATGACCAGAGTGCCCCATGGTGGTGGTGGTTATGGTATGAACAGAGTGCCCCATGGTGGTGGTGGATATGGTATGAACAGAGTGCCCCATGGTGGTGGTTATGGTATGGGCAGAGTGCCCCATGGTGGTGGTGGTGGTTATGGTATGGGCAGAGTGCCCCATGGTGGTGGTGGTGGTTATGGTATGAACAGAGTGCCCCATGGTGGTGGTGGTTATGGTATGGGCAGAGTTCCCCATGGTGGTGGTTATGGTAAGGCAGAGTGCCCCATGGTGGTGGTTATGGTATGGGCAGAGTGCCCCATGGTGGTGGTGGTGGTTATGGTATGGGCAGAGTGCCCCATGGTGGTGGTGGTGGTTATGGTATGGGCAGAGTGCCCCATGGTGGTGGTTATGGTATGGGCAGAGTTCCCCATGGTGGTGGTTATGGTAAGGCAGAGTGCCCCATGGTGGTGGTGGTTATGGTATGGGCAGAGTGCCCCATGGTGGTGGTGGTTATGGTATGGACAGAGTGCCCCATGGTGGTGGTTATGGTATGAACAGAGTGCCCCATGGTGGTGGTGGTTATGGTATGAACAGAGTGCCCCATGGTGGTGGTTATGGTATGGGCAGAGTGCCCCATGGTGGTGGTGGTGGTTATGGTATGGGCAGAGTGCCCCATGGTGGTGGTGGTGGTTATGGTATGAACAGAGTGCCCCATGGTGGTGGTGGTGGTTATGGTATGGGAAGAGTGCCCCATGGTGGTGGTGGTTATGGTATGAACAGAGTGCCCCATGGTGGTGGTGGTTATGGTATGAACAGAGTGCCCCATGGTGGTGGTTATGGTATGGGCAGAGTGCCCCATGGTGGTGGTGGTGGTTATGGTATCGGCAGAGTGCCCCATGGTGGTGGTGGTGGTGGTGGTTATGGTATGAACAGTGTGCCCCATGGTGGTGGTTATGGTATGGGCAGAGTGCCCCATGGTGGTGGTTATGGTATGGGCAGAGTGCCCCATGGTGGTGGTGGTGGTTATGGTATGGGCAGAGTGCCCCATGGTGGTGGTTATGGTATGGGCAGAGTGCCCCATGGTGGTGGTGGTGGTTATGGTATGGGAAGAGTGCCCCATGGTGGTGGTGGTTATGGTATGAACAGTGTGCCCCATGGTGGTGGTTATGGTATGGGCAGAGTGCCCCATGGTGGTGGTTATGGTATGGGCAGAGTGCCCCATGGTGGTGGTGGTGGTTATGGTATGAACAGAGTGCCCCATGGTGGTGGTGGTGGTGGTTATGGTATGGGCAGAGTGCCCCATGGTGGTGGTGGTGGGTATGGTATGAACAGAGTGCCCCATGGTGGTGGTTATGGTATGAACAGAGTGCCCCATGGTGGTGGTGGTTATGGTATGAACAGAGTGCCCCATGGTGGTGGTTATGGTATGGGAAGAGTGCCCCATGGTGGTGGTGGTGGTTATGGTATGGGCAGAGTGCCCCATGGTGGTGGTTATGGTATGGGCAGAGTGCCCCATGGTGGTGGTGGTGGTTATGGTATGACCAGAGTGCCCCAAGGTGGTGGTGGTTATGGTATGAACAGAGTGCCCCATGGTGGTGGTGGATATGGTATGAACAGAGTGCCCCATGGTGGTGGTTATGGTATGGGCAGAGTGCCCCATGGTGGTGGTGGTGGTTATGGTATGGGCAGAGTGCCCCATGGTGGTGGTGGTGGTTATGGTATGAACAGAGTGCCCCATGGTGGTGGTGGTTATGGTATGAACAGAGTGCCCCATGGTGGTGGTTATGGTATGGGCAGAGTGCCCCATGGTGGTGGTGGTGGTTATGGTATGGGCAGAGTGCCCCATGGTGGTGGTGGTGGTTATGGTATGGGCAGAGTGCCCCATGGTGGTGGTGGTGGTTATGGTATGGGCAGAGTGCCCCATGGTGGTGGTTATGGTATGGGCAGAGTTCCCCATGGTGGTGGTTATGGTAAGGCAGAGTGCCCCATGGTGGTGGTGGTTATGGTATGGGCAGAGTGCCCCATGGTGGTGGTGGTTATGGTATGGACAGAGTGCCCCATGGTGGTGGTTATGGTATGAACAGAGTGCCCCATGGTGGTGGTGGTTATGGTATGAACAGAGTGCCCCATGGTGGTGGTTATGGTATGGGCAGAGTGCCCCATGGTGGTGGTGGTGGTTATGGTATGGGCAGAGTGCCCCATGGTGGTGGTTATGGTATGGGCAGAGTGCCCCATGGTGGTGGTGGTGGTTATGGTATGAACAGAGTGCCCCATGGTGGTGGTGGTGGTTATGGTATGGGAAGAGTGCCCCATGGTGGTGGTGGTTATGGTATGAACAGAGTGCCCCATGGTGGTGGTGGTTATGGTATGAACAGAGTGCCCCATGGTGGTGGTTATGGTATGGGCAGAGTGCCCCATGGTGGTGGTGGTGGTTATGGTATCGGCAGAGTGCCCCATGGTGGTGGTGGTGGTGGTGGTTATGGTATGAACAGTGTGCCCCATGGTGGTGGTTATGGTATGGGCAGAGTGCCCCATGGTGGTGGTTATGGTATGGGCAGAGTGCCCCATGGTGGTGGTGGTGGTTATGGTATGGGCAGAGTGCCCCATGGTGGTGGTGGTGGTTATGGTATGAACAGAGTGCCCCATGGTGGTGGTGGTGGTTATGGTATGGGAAGAGTGCCCCATGGTGGTGGTGGTTATGGTATGAACAGAGTGCCCCATGGTGGTGGTGGTTATGGTATGAACAGAGTGCCCCATGGTGGTGGTTATGGTATGGGCAGAGTGCCCCATGGTGGTGGTGGTGGTTATGGTATCGGCAGAGAGCCCCATGGTGGTGGTGGTGGTGGTGGTTATGGTATGAACAGTGTGCCCCATGGTGGTGGTTATGGTATGGGCAGAGTGCCCCATGGTGGTGGTTATGGTATGGGCAGAGTGCCCCATGGTGGTGGTGGTGGTTATGTTATGAACAGAGTGCCCCATGGTGGTGGTGGTGGTGGTTATGGTATGAACAGAGTGCCCCATGGTGGTGGTTGTGGTGGTTATGGTATGGGCAGAGTGCCCCATGTTGGTGGTGGTGGTTATGGTATGAACAGAGTGCCCCATGGTGGTGGTTATGGTATGGGCAGAGTGCCCCATGGAGGTGGTGGTGGTGGTGGTTATGGTATGAACAGTGTGCCCCATGGTGGTGGTTATGGTATGGGCAGAGTGCCCCATGGTGGTGGTTATGGTATGGGCAGAGTGCCCCATGGTGGTGGTGGTGGTTATGTTATGAACAGAGTGCCCCATGGTGGTGGTGGTGGTTATGGTATGAACAGAGTGCCCCATGGTGGTGGTGGTGGTTATGGTATGAACAGAGTGCCCCATGGTGGTGGTTATGGTATGAACAGAGTGCCCCATGGTGGTGGTGGTTATGGTATGAACAGTGTGCCCCATGGTGGTGGTTATGGTATGGGCAGAGTGCCCCATGGTATGCCCCATGGTGGTGGTGGTGGTGGTTATGGTATGGGCAGAGTGCCCCATGGTGGTGGTGGTGGTTATGGTATGGGCAGAGTGCCCCATGGTGGTGGTGGTTATGTTATGAACAGAGTGCCCCATGGTGGTGGTGGTGGTGGTTATGGTATGGGCAGAGTGCCCCATGGTGGTGGTGGTTATGGTATGAACAGAGTGCCCCATGGTGGTGGTTATGGTATGGGCAGAGTGCCCCATGGTGGTGGTGGTGGTTATGGTATGGGCAGAGTGCCCCATGGTGGTGGTTATGGTATGGGCAGAGTGCCCCATGGTGGTGGTGGTGGTTATGGTATGGGAAGAGTGCCCCATGGTGGTGGTGGTTATGGTATGAACAGAGTGCCCCATGGTGGTGGTGGTTATGGTATGAACAGAGTGCCCCATGGTGGTGGTTATGGTATGGGCAGAGTGCCCCATGGTGGTGGTGGTGGTTATGGTATCGGCAGAGTGCCCCATGGTGGTGGTGGTGGTGGTGGTTATGGTATGAACAGTGTGCCCCATGGTGGTGGTTATGGTATGGGCAGAGTGCCCCATGGTGGTGGTTATGGTATGGGCAGAGTGCCCCATGGTGGTGGTGGTGGTTATGTTATGAACAGAGTGCCCCATGGTGGTGGTGGTGGTGGTTATGGTATGGGCAGAGTGCCCCATGGTGGTGGTGGTGGTTATGGTATGAACAGAGTGCCCCATGGTGGTGGTTATGGTATGGGCAGAGTGCCCCATGGTGGTGGTGGTGGTGGTGGTTATGGTATGAACAGTGTGCCCCATGGTGGTGGTTATGGTATGGGCAGAGTGCCCCATGGTGGTGGTTATGGTATGGGCAGAGTGCCCCATGGTGGTGGTGGTGGTTATGTTATGAACAGAGTGCCCCATGGTGGTGGTGGTGGTGGTTATGGTATGGGCAGAGTGCCCCATGGTGGTGGTGGTGGTTATGGTATGAACAGAGTGCCCCATGGTGGTGGTTATGGTATGAACAGAGTGCCCCATGGTGGTGGTGGTTATGGTATGAACAGTGTGCCCCATGGTGGTGGTTATGGTATGGGCAGAGTGCCCCATGGTGGTGGTGGTGGTTATGGTATGAACAGAGTGCCCCATGGTGGTGGTTATGGTATGAACAGTATGCCCCATGGTGGTGGTTATGGTATGGGCAGAGTGCCCCATGGTGGTGGTTATGGTATGGACAGAGTGCCCCATGGTGGTGGTTATGGTATGAACAGAGTGCCCCATGGTGGTGGTGGTTATGGTATGAACAGTGTGCCCCATGGTGGTGGTTATGGTATGGGCAGAGTGCCCCATGGTGGTGGTTATGGTATGGGCAGAGTGCCCCATGGTGGTGGTGGTGGTTATGGTATGAACAGAGTGCCCCATGGTGGTGGTGGTGGTGGTTATGGTATGAACAGAGTGCCCCTTGGTGGTGGTGGTGGTTATAGTATGAACAGACTGCCCCATGGTGGTGGTTATGGTATGAACAGAGTGCCCCATGGTGGTGGTGGTTATGGTATGAACAGTGTGCCCCATGGTGGTGGTTATGGTATGGGCAGAGTGCCCCATGGTGGTGGTTATGGTATGGGCAGAGTGCCCCATGGTGGTGGTGGTGGTTATGGTATGAACAGAGTGCCCCATGGTGGTGGTGGTGGTGGTTATGGTATGGGCAGAGTGCCCCATGGTGGTGGTGGTGGTTATGGTATGAACAGAGTGCCCCATGGTGGTGGTTATGGTATGAACAGAGTGCCCCATGGTGGTGGTGGTTATGGTATGAACAGAGTGCCCCATGGTGGTGGTTATGGTATGGGAAGAGTGCCCCATGGTGGTGGTGGTGGTTATGGTATGGGCAGAGTGCCCCATGGTGGTGGTTATGGTATGGGCAGAGTGCCCCATGGTGGTGGTGGTGGTTATGGTATGAACAGAGTGCCCCATGGTGGTGGTGGTTATGGTATGAACAGAGTGCCCCATGGTGGTGGTGGATATGGTATGAACAGAGTGCCCCATGGTGGTGGTTATGGTATGGGCAGAGTGCCCCATGGTGGTGGTGGTGGTTATGGTATGGGCAGAGTGCCCCATGGTGGTGGTGGTGGTTATGGTATGAACAGAGTGCCCCATGGTGGTGGTGGTTATGGTATGAACAGAGTGCCCCATGGTGGTGGTTATGGTATGGGCAGAGTGCCCCATGGTGGTGGTGGTGGTTATGGTATGGGCAGAGTGCCCCATGGTGGTGGTGGATGTTATCAAATCAAATCAAATCAAATTTATTTATATAGCCCTTCGTACATCAGCTGATATCTCAAAGTGCTGTACAGAAACCCAGCCTAAAACCCCAAACAGCAAGCAATGCAGGTGTAGAAGCACGGTGGCTAGGAAAAACTCCCTAGAAAGGCCAATACCTAGGAAGAAACCTAGAGAGGAACCAGGCTATGTGGGGTGGCCAGTCCTCTTCTGGCTGTGCCGGGTGGAGATTATAACAGAACATGGCCAAGATGTTCAATGTTCATAAATGACCAGCATGGTCGAATAATAATAAGGCAGAACAGTTGAAACTAGAGCAGCAGCACAGTCAGGTGGAAGTTGAAACTGGAGCAGCAGCATGGCCAGGTAGACTGGGGACAGCAAGGAGTCATCATGTCACGTAGTCCTGGGGCATGGTCCTAGGGCTCAGGTCAGTTGAAACTGGAACAGCAGCATGGCCAGGTGGACTGGGGACAGCAAGGAGTCATCAGAGTGTGGGCAGAGTGCCCCATGGTGGTGGTGGTGGTTATGGTATGGGCAGAGTGCCCCATGGTGGTGGTTATGGTATGGGCAGAGTTCCCCATGGTGGTGGTTATGGTAAGGCAGAGTGCCCCATGGTGGTGGTGGTTATGGTATGGGCAGAGTGCCCCATGGTGGTGGTGGTTATGGTATGGACAGAGTGCCCCATGGTGGTGGTTATGGTATGGTCAGAGTGCCCCATGGTGGTGGTGGTTATGGTATGAACAGAGTGCCCCATGGTGGTGGTGGTGGTTATGGTATGGGCAGAGTGCCCCATGGTGGTGGTTATGGTATGGGCAGAGTGCCCCATGGTGGTGGTGGTGGTTATGGTATGAACAGAGTGCCCCATGGTGGTGGTTATGGTATGAACAGAGTGCCCCATGGTGGTGGTATTGTATGGACAGAGTGCCCCATGGTGGTGGTTATGGTATGAACAGAGTGCCCCATGGTGGTGGTATTGTATGGACAGAGTGCCCCATGGTGGTGGTTATGGTATGAACAGAGTGCCCCATGGTGGTGGTATTGTATGGACAGAGTGCCCCATGGTGGTGGTTATGGTATGAACAGAGTGCCCCATGGTGGTGGTATTGTATGGACAGAGTGCCCCATGGTGGTGGTTATGGTATGGGCAGAGTGCCCCATGGTGGTGGTGGTGGTTATGGTATGGGCAGAGTGCCCCATGGTGGTGGTGGTGGTTATGGTATGGGCAGAGTGTCCCATGGTGGTGGTTATGGTATGGGCAGAGTGCCCCAGGGTGGTGGTGGTGGTTATGGTATGGGCAGAGTGCCCCATGGTGGTGGTGGTTATGGTATGGGCAGAGTGCCCCATGGTGGTGGTGGTGGTTATGGTATGGACAGAGTGCCCCATGGTGGTGGTGGTGGTATGAACAGAGTGCCCCATGGTGGTGGTGGTTATGGTATGGGCAGAGTGCCCCATGGTGGTGGTGGTGGTTTGGACAGAGTGCCCCATGGTGTTGGTGGTGGTATGAACAGAGTGCCCCATGGTGGTGGTTATGGTATGGACAGAGTGCCCCATGGTGGTGGTGGTGGTATGAACAGAGTGCCCCATGCTGGTGGTGGTTATGGTATGGGCAGAGTGCCCCATGGTGGTGGTGGTGGTTATGGTATGAACAGAGTGCCCCATGGTGGTGGTGGTTATGGTATGGACAGAGTGCCCCATGGTGGTGTTGGTGGTTATGGTATAGGCAGAGTGCCCCATGGTGGTGGTGGTGGTTATGGTATAGGCAGGCATAAGCCACTAGATAACGAACACTATTGCATTTTATCAAAGGCAAATTGAATGCACAGAGATACCATGACAAAATCCTGGAGACCCATTTTCATGCTTTTCATCTGCAGCCATCACCTCATGTTTCAGCATGATAAGTATATATATATCTTGCCTTTATTTAACTAGGCAAGTCAGTTAAGAACAAATTCTTATTTACAATGACGGCCTAGGAACAGTGGGTTAACTGACTGTTCAGGGGCAGAACTATAGATTTTTACCTTGTCAGCTCAGGGATTCAATCTAGCAACCTTTTGGTTACTGACCCAATGCTCTAACCACTAGGCGATCTGCCCCATAATGCACGGCTCCATGTCGCAAGGATCAGTACAAAATTCCTGGAAGCTGAAAATGTCCCAGTTCTTCCATGGCCTGCGTACTCACCAGACCTGTCACCCATTGAGCATGTTTGGGATGCTCTAGATCGATGTGTACGACAGCGTGTTCCAGTTCCCACCAATATCCAGCAACTTCACACAGCCATTGAAGAGGAGTGGGACAACATTCCACAGGCCACAATAAACATCCTGATCAACTCTATGTGAAGGAGATGTGTTGTGCTGCATGAGACAAATGGTGGTCACACCAGATACTGACGGGTTTTCTGATCCACGCCCCTACTTTCTTTTTTAAAGGTATCTGTGACCAACAGATGCATATCTGTATTCCCAGTCCTGTGAAATCCATAGATTAGGGCCTAATGAGTTCATTTAAAAATGAACAATTTCCTTATATGAACTGTACCTCAGTAAAATCTTTGAAAAGGTTGCATGTTTCCTTCATATTTTTGTTCAGTGTAGTAAGGTACACTACTAAGGTTAGCAGGCTTTAGTAAGGTACACTACTAAGGTTAGCAGGCTTTAGTAAGGTACACTACTAAGGTTAGCAGGCTTTAGTAAGGTACACTACTAAGGTTAGCAGGCTTTAGTAAGGTACACTACTAAGGTTAGCAGGCTTTAGTAAGGTACACTACTAAAGTTAGCAGGCTTTAGTAAGGTTAGCAGGCTTTAGTAAGGTACACTACTAAGGTTAGCAGGCTTTAGTAAGGTTAGCAGGCTTTAGTAAGGTTAGCAGGCTTTAGTAAGGTTAGCATGCTTTAGTAAGGTTACCAGGCTTTAGTAAGGTTAGCATGCTTTAGTAAGGTTAGCATGCTTTAGTAAGGTTAGCAGGCTTTAGTAAGGTTAGCATGCTTTAGTAAGGTTAGCAGGCTTTAGTAAGGTTAGCAGGCTTTAGTAAGGTTAGCAGGCTTTAGTAAGGTTAGCAGGCTTTAGTAAGGTTAGCAGGCTTTAGTAAGGTTATCATGCTTTAGTAAGGTTAGCATGCTTTAGTAAGGTTAGCAGGCTTTAGTAAGGTTAGCATGCTTTAGTAAGGTTAGCAGGCTTTAGTAAGGTACACTACTAAGGTTAGCAGGCTTTAGTAAGGTACACTACTAAGGTTAGCAGGCTTTAGTAAGGTTAGCAGGCTTTAGTAAGGTTAGCAGGCTTTAGTAAGGTACACTACTAAGGTTAGCAGGCTTTAGTAAGGTACACTACTAAGGTTAGCAGGCTTTAGTAAGGTTAGCAGGCTTTAGTAAGGTTAGCAGGCTTTAGTAAGGTTAGCAGGCTTTAGTAAGGTTAGCATGCTTTAGTAAGGTTAGCAGGCTTTAGTAAGGTTAACAGGCTTTAGTAAGGTTACAAGGCTTTAGTAAGGTTACAAGGCTTTAGTAAGGTTAAATCAAATCAAATCACATTTATTTATATAGCCCTTCGTACATCAGCTGATATCTCAAAGTGCTGTACAGAAACCCAGCCTAAAACCCCAAACAGCAAGCAATGCAGGTGTAGAAGCACGGTGGCTAGGAAAAACTCCCTAGAAAGGCCAATACCTAGGAAGAAACCTAGAGAGGAACCAGGCTATGTGGGGTGGTTACAAGGCTTTAGTGAGGTTAGCAGGCTTTAGTAAGGTTAGCAGGCTTTAGTAAGGTTACAAGGCTTTAGTAAGGTTACCAGGCTTTAGAAAGGTTAGCAGGCTTTAGTAAGGTTAGCAGGCTTTAGTAAGGTTAGCAGGCTTTAGTAAGGTTAACAGGCTTTAGTAAGGTTAGCAGGCTTTAGTAAGGTTAGCAGGCTTTAGTAAGGTTAGCAGGCTTTAGTAAGGTTAACAGGCTTTAGTAAGATTACCAGGCTTTAGTAAGGTTAACAGGCTTTAGTAAGATTACCAGGCTTTAGTAAGGTTAGCAGGCTTTAGTAAGGTTAGCAGGCTTTAGTAAGGTTACAAGGCTTTAGTAAGGTTAGCAGGCTTTAGTAAGGTTAACAGGCTTTAGTAAGATTACCAGGCTTTAGTAAGATTACCAGGCTTTAGTAAGGTTACCAGGCTTTACCAGACTTTAGTAAGGTTACCAGGCTTTAGTAAGGTTAGCAGGCTTTAGTAAGGTTACCAGGCTTTAGTAAGATTACCAGACTTTAGTAAGATTACCAGGCTTTAGTAAGGTTAGCAGGCTTTAGTAAGGTTACCAGGCTTTAGTAAGCCTGACCTCTCCCCTCTCTGGGCCCCAAGTGACTTTTGCCTAGAGAACAGAGAGGAAAATGCAACTGCCAACAGTATAGTCCAAAAGAAGACATTCTAATGACAAGTATATCATAAAACATCTTATTTATCCACTGATCACTCTATAAGACTCTATGTTATACTGTGGCTCTATGTTATACTGATCACTCTATAAGACTCTATGTTATACTGATCACTCTATAAGACTCTATGTTATACTGTGGCTCTATGTTCTACTGATCACTCTATAAGACTCTATGTTATACTGATCACTCTATAAGACTCTATGTTATACTGTGGCTCTATGTTCTACTGATCACTCTATAAGACTCTATGTTATACTGATCACTCTATAAGACTCTATGTTATACTGTGGCTCTATGTTATACTGATCACTCTATAAGACTCTATGTTATACTGATCACTCTAAGATTCTATGTTATACTGATCACTCTATAAGACTCTATGTTATAGTGTGGCTCTATGTTCTACTGATCACTCTATAAGATTCTAAGACTCTATGTTATACTGTGGCTCTATGTTCTACTGATCACTCTATACGACTATATGTTCTACTGATCACTCTATAAGACTCTATGTTCTACTGATCACTCTATAAGACTCTATGTTCTACTGATCACTCTATAAGACTCTATGTTATACTGATCACTCTATAAGACTCTATGTTATACTGATCACTCTATAAGACTCTATGTTATACTGATCACTCTATAAGACTCTATGTTATACTGATCACTCTATAAGACTCTATGTTATACTGATCACTCTATAAGACTCTATGTTATACTGATCACTCTATAAGACTCTATGTTATACTGATCACTCTATAAGACTCTATGTTATACTGATCACTCTATAAGACTCTATGTTATACTGATCACTCTATAAGATTCTATGTTATACTGTGGCTCTATGTTATACTGATCACTCTATAAGACTCTATCATCACTACTTATTGCTGTCTAGTGGGCTACCTCATCATCACTACTTAGTGCTGTCCAGTGGGCTACCTCATCACCACTACTTATTGCATATATAACAGGGTTATACAGACTATATCCTCTACAGACTATATCCTATACAGACTATATCCTCTATAGACTATATCCTATACAGACTATATCCTATACAGACTATATCCTATACAGACTATATCCTCTACAGACTATATCCTCTACAGACTATATCCTCTACAGACTATATCCTCTACAGACTATATCCTCTACAGACTATATCCTCTACAGACTATATCCTATACAGACTATATCCTATACAGACTATATCCTCTACAGACTATATCCTCTACACACTATATCCTCTACAGACTATATCCTCTACAGACTATATCCTATACGGACTATATCCTCTACAGACTATATCCTATACAGACTATATCCTCTACAGACTATATCCTATACAGACTATATCCTCTACAGACTATATCCTCTACAGACTATATCCTCTACAGACTATATCCTCTACAGACTATATCCTCTACACACTATATCCTATACACACTATATCCTCTACAGACTATATCCTCTACACACTATATCCTCTACAGACTATATCCTCTACAGACTATATCCTCTACAGACTATATCCTCTACAGACTATATCCTCTACAGACTATATCCTCTACAGACTATATCCTATACAGACTATATCCTCTACAGACTATATCCTCTACACACTATATCCTCTACAGACTATATCCTCTACACACTATATCCTATACAGACTATATCCTCTACAGACTATATCCTATACAGACTATATCCTCTACAGACTATATCCTATACAGACTATATCCTATACAGACTATATCCTCTACACACTATATCCTCTACAGACTATATCCTCTACACACTATATCCTCTACAGACTATATCCTCTACAGACTATATCCTCTACAGACTATATCCTCTACAGACTATATCCTCTACAGACTATATCCTCTACAGACTATATCCTATACAGACTATATCCTATACAGACTATATCCTCTACAGACTATATCCTATACAGACTATATCCTATACAGACTATATCCTCTACAGACTATATCCTATACAGACTATATCCTATACAGACTATATCCTATACAGACTATATCCTATACAGACTATATCCTCTACAGACTATATCCTCTACAGACTATATCCTCTACAGACTATATCCTATACAGACTATATCCTATACAGACTATATCCTCTACAGACTATATCCTATACAGACTATATCCTCTACAGACTATATCCTATACAGACTATATCCTATACAGACTATATCCTATACAGACTATATCCTCTACAGACTATATCCTCTACAGACTATATCCTATACAGACTATATCCTATACAGACTATATCCTCTACAGACTATATCCTTTACAGACTATATCCTTTACAACAGGGTTGTTCTGAATTTGAATTGAAGGCTGTTAATTCAGGAAGTGATTTTTCATTTAAAATCCTTTTTTAATTTTAATTTTAATTTTAATTTTTACATATGAGCTTCTCCTTTTCAGGTAATATAACTAGGCAATCAGTTAAGAACATACTCTTATTTACAATGACGGCCTACCAGGGAACAGTGGGGTAACTGCCTTGATCAGGGGCAGAACGACAGATGTTTACCTTTTCAGCTCAGGGATTCAATCTAGTAACCTTTCCGTTACAGGCTCAATGCTCTAACCATAGGCTACCTGCCACCTCTACACTCTAACCACTAGGCTACCTGCCACCTCTACACTCTAACCACTAGGCTACCTACCTCCTCTACACTCTAACCGCTAGGCTACCTGCCACCTCTACACTCTAACCACTAGGCTACCTACCTCCTCTACACTCTAACCGCTAGACTACCTGCCGCCTCTACACTCTAACCGCTAGACTACCTGCCGCCTCGACACTCTAACCGCTAGACTACCTGCCGCCTTGACACTCTAACCGCTAGGCTACCTGCCGCCTCTACACTCTAACCGCTAGGCTACCTACCGCCTCTACACGCTAACCAAATCAAATCAAATTTTATTTGTCACATACACATGTTTAGCAGATGTTAATGCGAGTGTAGCGAAATGCTTGTGCTTCTAGTTCCGACAATGCAGTAATAACCAACAAGTAATCTAACTAACAATTCCAAAAAACTACTGTCTTATACACAGTGTAAGGGGATAAAGAATATGTACATAAGGATATATGAATGAGTGATGGTACAGAGCAGCATAGGCAAGATACAGTAGATGGTATCGAGTACAGTATATACATATGAGATGAGTATGTAAACAAAGTGGCATAGTTAAAGTGGCTAGTGATACATGTATTACATAAGGATGCAGTTGCTCTAACCATAGGCTACCTGCCACCTCTACACTCTAACCAAGGTGGCATAGCAGTTCAGACGTCTTTTGTCCTCGTCTTGTCGTGTCCTGTATATATATATATATTTACAACTTTTTCACATACATTTAATTTTTATTTTCCATCAACTCATCTTCTAAACACTCTCCTGCAACCCGCCTCACCAATGTATATTTATAAAAAAGTATTATTTACCTCAGATCTGTAATCCTCCAAGAAGCTAGCCAGAAACTCCAAGAAGCTAGCCTGAAACTAGCCAGAAGCTAATCCAGAAGCTAGTTCAGAAGCTAGTTAGCTCCTTTACTGGCAAATCGTTAGTATTCAGCTAACCACGGTTTGTGGTCATCAGCTATCCTTTAGCTCGAAAATCTATCGCCAGTTCTGTACGGCGCAGCGCGGCTCGGAACGGAACATACCGGACCAATTTTTCTCTCCATGTCCCTGGATTTCGACTGCTCTCTGGACATTCATACCCGGATCTCACAGCTAGCTAGCTGCTATCCGTGTGACTATCGGCCTTCGTCGATTCCGGAGCAAACATCAATTATTCCGGAGCTAGCAAGCTCCGTCAATCACTCCTGAGTTCCATCAATCACACCTGGGCTGCAGTCACCTATCCGGACCCGTTTTACTGCTTTCGCGGAGCCCCACCGGGCCTTCACAACTGGACTGCCGACGTTATCTACCCGAAGGAGTTATTCGGCTGGCTCCTCCGTCGCGACGTTACCTGAACGCCCATCTGCGGCCTGCTAACCGTTAGCTGTCTTACCGGCTGCTATCTGAATAGACAATCGGACAATTTTTTTTTATATATTTTTATTTTTTATTATTATTATTATGTTTTCTTCTTGGGCCTCTATAACTATATCTATTGTTTTTATTTTTGTTGTTGTTGTGTGATTTGGATTAATCCCCTCTACCACACGGAACCCCACTAATCTACTGACGGAACGCAAGAGGTAGCTAACAACAGACCTCCATCCTATGCTAGCTTGCTACCGATGCCCTGGCTAGCTGTCTAAATCACCAACCAACCTCTCCACTCACCGGACCCTTTTGATCACTCGACTAAGCATGCCTCTCCTTAATGTCAATATGTCTTGTCCATTTCTGTTCTGGTTAGTGTTTATTGGCTTATTTCACTGTAGAGCCTCTAGTCCTGCTCACTATACCTTATCCAACCTATTAGTTCCACCACCCACACATGCAATGACATCTCCTGGTTTCAACGATGTTTCTAGAGACAATATCTCTCTCTTCATCACTCAATACCTAGGTTTACCTCCACTGTATTCACATCCTACCATACATTTGTCTGTACATTATACCTTGATGCTTTTTTATCGCCCCCAGAAACCTCCTTTTACTCTATGTTCCAGACGTTCTAGACGACCAATTCTCATAGCTTTTAGCCGTACCCTTATTCTACTCCTCCTATGTTCCTCTGGCGATGTAGAGGTGAATCCAGGCCCTGCAGTGCCTAGCTCCACTCCTATTCCCCAGGCGCTCTCTTTTGACGACTTCTGTAACCGTAATAGCCTTGGTTTCATGCATGTTAACATTAGAAGCCTCCTCCCTAAGTTTGTTCTATTCACTGCTTTAGCACACTCTGCCAACCCGGATGTTCTAGCTGTGTCTGAATCCTGGCTTAGGAAGACCACCAAAAACTCAGACATTTTAATTCCAAACTACAACATTTTCAGACAAGATAGAACTGCCAAAGGGGGCGGTGTTGCAATCTACTGCAAAGATAGCCTGCAGAGTTCTGTCCTACTATCCAGGTCTGTACCCAAACAATTTGAACTTCTACTTTTAAAAATCCACCTCTCTAAAAACAAGTCTCTCACCGTTGCCGCCTGCTATAGACCACCCTCTGCCCCCAGCTGTGCTCTGGACACCATATGTGAACTGATTGCCCCCCATCTATCTTCAGAGTTCGTGCTGCTAGGCGACCTAAACTGGAACATGCTTAACACCCCAGCCATCCTACAATCTAAACTTGATGCCCTCAATCTCACACAAATTATCAATGAACCTACCAGGTACCTCCCCAAAACCTTAAACACGGGCACCCTCATAGATATCATCCTAACCAACTTCCCCTCTAAATACACCTCTGCTGTCTTCAACCAAGATCTCAGCGATCACTGCCTCATTGCCTGCATCCGTAATGGGTCAGCGGTCAAACGACCGCCACTCATCACTGTAAAACGCTCCCTGAAACACTTCTGCGAGCAGGCCTTTCTAATCGACCTGGCCGGGGTATCCTGGAAGGATATTGATCTCATCCCGTCAGTAGAGGATGCCTGGATATTTTTTAAAAATGCCTTCCTAACCATCCTAAATAAACATGCCCCATTCAAGAAATTTAGAACCAGGAACAGATATAGCCCTTGGTTCTCCCCAGACCTGACTGCCCTTAACCAACACAAAAACATCCTATGGCGTTCTGCATTAGCATCGAACAGCCCCCGTGATATGCAGCTGTTCAGGGAAGCTAGAAATCATTATACACAGGCAGTTAGAAAAGCCAAGGCTAGCTTTTTCAAGCAGAAATTTGCTTCCTGCAACACTAACTCAAAAAAGTTCTGGGACACTGTAAAGTCCATGGAGAATAAGAACACCTCCTCCCAGCTGCCCACTGCACTGAAGATAGGAAACACTGTCACCACTGATAAATCCACCATAATTGAGAATTTCAATAAGCATTTTTCTACGGCTGGCCATGCTTTCCACCTGGCTACTCCTACCCCGGACAACAGCACTGCACCCCCAACAGCAACTCGCCCAAGCCTTCCCCTTTTCTCCTTCTCCCAAATCCATTCAGCTGATGTTCTGAAAGAGCTGCAAAATCTGGACCCCTACAAATCAGCCGGGCTAGACAATCTGGACCCTTTCTTTCTAAAATTATCTGCCGAAATTGTTGCCACCCCTATTACTAGCCTGTTCAACCTCTCTTTCGTGTCGTCTGAGATTCCCAAAGATTGGAAAGCAGCTGCGGTCATCCCCCTCTTCAAAGGGGGGGACACTCTTGACCCAAACTGCTACAGACCTATATCTATCCTACCGTGCCTTTCTAAGGTCTTCGAAAGCCAAGTCAACAAACAGATTACCGACCATTTCGAATCTCACCATACCTTCTCTGCTATGCAATCTGGTTTCAGAGCTGGTCATGGGTGCACCTCAGCCACGCTCAAGGTCCTAAACGATATCTTAACCGCCATCGATAAGAAACATTACTGTGCAGCCGTATTCATTGATCTGGCCAAGGCTTTCGACTCTGTCAATCACCATATCCTCATCGGCAGACTCGACAGCCTTGGTTTCTCAAATGATTGCCTCGCCTGGTTCACCAACTACTTCTCTGATAGAGTTCAGTGTGTCAAATCGGAGGGTCTGCTGTCCGGACCTCTGGCAGTCTCTATGGGGGTGCCACAGGGTTCAATTCTTGGACCGACTCTCTTCTCTGTATACATCAATGAGGTCGCTCTTGCTGCTGGTGAGTCCCTGATCCACCTCTACGCAGACGACACCATTCTGTATACTTCCGGCCCTTCTCTGGACACTGTGTTAACAACCCTCCAGGCAAGCTTCAATGCCATACAACTCTCCTTCCGTGGCCTCCAATTGCTCTTGAATGCAAGTAAAACTAAATGCATGCTCTTCAACCGATCGCTGCCTGCACCTACCCGCCTGTCCAACATCACTACTCTGGACGGCTCTGACTTAGAATACGTGGACAACTACAAATACTTAGGTGTCTGGTTAGATTGTAAACTCTCCTTCCAGACCCATATCAAACATCTCCAATCCAAAGTTAAATCTAGAATTGGCTTCCTATTTCGCAACAAAGCATCCTTCACTCATGCTGCCAAACATACCCTTGTAAAACTGACCATCCTACCAATCCTCGACTTTGGCGATGTCATTTACAAAATAGCCTCCAATACCCTACTCAACAAATTGGATGCAGTCTATCACAGTGCAATCCGTTTTATCACCAAAGCCCCATATACTACCCACCATTGCGACCTGTACGCTCTCGTTGGCTGGCCCTCGCTTCATACTCGTCGCCAAACCCACTGGCTCCATGTCATCTACAAGACCCTGCTAGGTAAAGTCCCCCCTTATCTCAGCTCGCTGGTCACCATAGCATCTCCCACCTGTAGCACACGCTCCAGCAGGTATATCTCTCTAGTCACCCCCAAAACCAATTCTTTCTTTGGCCGCCTCTCCTTCCAGTTCTCTGCTGCCAATGACTGGAACGAACTACAAAAATCTCTGAAACTGGAAACACTTATCTCCCTCACTAGCTTTAAGCACCAACTGACAGAGCAGCTCACAGATTACTGCACCTGTACATAGCCCACCTATAATTTAGCCCAAACAACTACCTCTTTCCCAACTGTATTTAATTTTAATTTATTTATTTATTTTGCTCCTTTGCACCCCATTATTTCTTTTATTTCTACTTTGCACATTCTTCCATTGCAAAACTACCATTCCAGTATTTTACTTGCTATATTGTATTTACTTTGCCATCTTGGCCTTTTTTGCCTTTACCTCCCTTCTCACCTCATTTGCTCACATTGTATATAGACTTGTTTATACTGCATTATTGACTGTATGTTTGTTTTTACTCCATGTGTAACTCTGTGTCGTTGTATCTGTCGAACTGCTTTGCTTTATCTTGGCCAGGTCGCAATTGTAAATGAGAACTTGTTCTCAACTTGCCTACCTGGTTAAATAAAGGTAAAATAAATAAATAAAATGATATAGAGTACAGTATATACGTATACATATGAGATGAATAATGTAGGGTAAGTAACATTATATAAGGTAGCATTGTTTAAAGTGGCTAGTGATATATTTACATCATTTCCCATCAATTCCCATTATTAAAGTGGCTGGAGTTGAGTCAGTGTCATTGACAGTGTGTTGGCAGCAGCCACTCAATGTTAGTGGTGGCTGTTTAACAGTCTGATGGCCTTGAGATAGAAGCTGTTTTTCAGTCTCTCGGTCCCAGCTTTGATGCACCTGTACTGACCTCGCCTTCTGGATGATAGCGGGGTGAACAGGCAGTGGCTCGGGTGGTTGATGTCCTTGATGATCTTTATGGCCTTCCTGTAGCATCGGGTGGTGTAACCACTAGGCTACCTGCCACCCCTTCCCAAATCCCCAGTTAATTGGGAAGTCATAAAAAAATATATAAAAAAGTAATTGTCATTAAAAATAATTTAAAATGTTCTTCCTGAATTGACTCTATAGACTAGAGCCCTATGGGCCAAAAGTCGTGCACTTAATAGGGAATACACACACTGCAATTTGGGGCGGAGCCCTAACGTATCTGGGTGCAGTGGAACAGATTTACCAGCAGGTGGCACCACTGACCTTTTAATACAGTCAACTGACCACAGGCTGAGAAGACTGAAATATCTGCAGTTCTTGTCCCCCATTCACTTATCATGCATATCAACAAACAATGAGATTACGTTGAATTACAGATGACTGATTGGGAGTGTTTGTTATCAGATTTAACATTACATGGGGGTTGCATATCAAATGGAACCCTAGTACCTATAGTGGAACACTATGAGTCCTGGTCTGAAGGAGTGCACTATGTAGGGAATAGGGTGCCAATTGGGACACACTCCTGGTTTTGGGCACCTCTCAGTCAAGAACAGGTGTAAACTGGCATTAACATCAAGGCCAGCAAAAATAGTTGGCAGCTCCAAGAACAAATATTGTACCGTTATTGTAAATACAATCCTTGTACTGTTATTATAAATACTAACATTGTACTGTATTTGTAAATACACACATTGTACTGTTATTGTAAATACACACATTGTACTGTGTTTGTAAATACACACATTGTACTGTTATTGTAAATACACACATTGTACCTCAAACCCAGTTCCATTTATAGCTGGGACACCAGGTGGGAACAATTAATGATCAAGTAGAACAGAAATCCATCAGTACTCCGGACCTCATAGGGTACGATTTGAATCTCCCTGGACTGGAAAATAAAAAGGTAACCTAGGAGGGCACTAAATATTAGGGTCCATTAAAGGGTAGGTTAGGAGGCTACTAAATATTAGGGTCCATTAAAGGGTAGGTTAGGAGGGCACTAAATATTAGGGTCCATTAAAGGGTAGGTTAGGAGGGCACTAAATATTAGTGTCCATTAAAGGGTAGGTTAGGAGGGCACTAAATATGAAGGTCCATTAAAGGGTAGGTTAGGAGGGCACTAAATATTAGGGTCCATTAAAGGGTAGGTTAGGAGGGCACTAAATATGAAGGTCCATTAAAGGGTAGGTTAGGAGGGCACTAAATATAGGGTCCATTAAAGGGTAGGTTAGGAGGCTACTAAATATTAGGGTCCATTAAAGGGTAGGTTAGGGCGGCACTAAATATTAGGGTCCATTAAAGGGTAGGTTAGGAGGCTACTAAATATTAGGGTCCATTAAAGTTTAGGTTTCACTATATTCCTTCGCAAAACCATGTTGTGGTATTCTACCTAACAGTCTCCATATGAGCACACAAGGAAAATACGCTATAAAAACATTGAAAACACGTTGAAAACACGTTGAAAACACGTTGAAAACACGTTGAAAACACGTTGAAAATGTATCTTTCAACCAATCTTGCTGACAATATGACATAAACATACATTTAAATTCAGACTTTAGTTGGCAAAAAATAAATTCAGATGTTATTCAGTGTTGACAGTCCTCTCCAGTTCTAATAGAGGTATCAAGGTGTCAACCTTAGACTGGATCAAATCAAACAAATTCCTCAACAATCTACACACAATACCCCATAATGCGAAAGCGAAAACAGGTTGTTCGAAATTTTAGCAAATGTATTCAAATAAAAATCAGAGGAGCCTCCCGGGTGGCGCAGTGGTTAAGGGCGCTGTACTGCAGCGCCAGCTGTGCCACCAGAGACTCTGGGTTCGCGCCCAGGCTCGTGACGCATTGTCTGGGTTAGGGAGGGCTTGGCCGGTAGGGATATCCTTGTCTCATCGCACACCAGCGACTCCTGTGGCGGGCCGGGCGCAGTGCGCGCTAACCAAGGTTGCCAGGTGCACGTGGTTTCCTCCGACACATTGGTCCGGCTGGCTTCCGGGTTGGATGCGCGCTGTGTTAAGAAGCAGTGCGGCTTGGTTGGGTTGTGTATCGGAGGACGCATGACTTTCAACCTTCGTCTCTCCCGAGCCCATGCGGGAGTTGTAGCGATGAGACTAGCTACTAAACAATTGGATAGCACGAAATTGGAGAGAAAAAGGGGTAAAATTTAATTTAAAAAATACAAATCAGAAACACCTTATTTACAATAAGTATTCAGACCCTTTGCTATGAGACTGGAAAATGAGCTCAGGTGCATCCTGTTGTCTGTCTGATTAGTTGCACCTGTTTAGGTTTTGATTGTGGGCTATTTAAACCCAGTAAGCCCGCCCGGCTTTTGTGCGGGCTTGTTTCTCTGTTCGTTTTGTGGATGTGATATTTTTTTTGTATTTATCCGCAGTGTTTGTGTCCTGTTTTTGGGCCGGTCATTGTATGCGCCTGGTGTTTTGGCGTGACCTACTTTTCTCCTGAATAAATACAGTCTTCCTTTACCCTCTGCGCTCTGCGCCTGACTCCGCCCCCACTACTCCTAGAAGTCGTAACAGTAGTAAATTGAATTGAGTGGACATGATTTGGAAAGTCACACACCTGTCTATATAAGGTCCCACAGTTGACAGTGCATATCAGAGCAAAACCCAAGTCATGAGGTTGAAGGAATTGTCCGTAGAGCTCCGAGACAGGATTGTGTCGAGGCACAGATCTGGGGAAGGGCACCAAAACATGTCGCAGGAGTGGCTTTGGGACAACATCTCTGCAGAGACCTTAAAATAGCTGTGCAGCGAAGCTCCCCATCCAACCTGACAGAACTTGAGAGGATCTGCCTAGAAGAATGGTAAAAACTCCCCAAATACAGGTGTACAGGTGCATTTTATGTTAAAAACACAAACGTCTTGACTAAAAACAGCGGGCCTAAAGACAATTACAGTCTTCTATGATATATACATTGATCAAGTGTTCAAACTCCACCAATGAAACTAGATCATCACATTTTAAAATGTTCAGGAGAGAATTCCAGAACCACGGAGCTGAGTAACTAAAACTATTTCTACCATGACCTGTTCTAATTTTTGGTACTGTTAGAAAGCAAATTAGAATGGGACTGTAATTGATATTTATTTACTGACCTGACTAAAAAAGAACAGAGTTAAATTGGCATTTTACCCAACATGACCTTATAAATCAGTGTAAACCAGTGTTTAAGCCTACGCAAGGTCAATGACGACCAGCCAACAGCGTTGTAGAGATCACAATGATGTGTTAGACGTTTCTGATTTGTAATGAACCTGAGGGCTGCATGATACCCTGAATCAAGTGCTCTCAGGGTAGTGGTTGAGGCCTGCATAGATATAACATCACTAAAACCGACAGTAATGTACATCGTACCAGCTCCTTCCTGGCCTCAAAAGAAAAACAAGCCTTATGCCAGTAATAAAATCCTATTTTCAGCTTGAGCTTCCTTATCAAGTTCTCTACATGCACAGTGAAGCTCAGCTTATCATCAACCCACACACCCAAATATTGTACACTTTAATTTGCTCTATAGTATGTCCAGCCAATGTAGCAACGACATGATTTGTAACATGCCTGGCATTTGAAAATACCATGCATTTTGTTTTACCCAAATTTAGAATCAGCTTTAAATCATACAGATTCTGTTATATGATGTTAAATGCTCTTTGGGAATTTTCAAAAGCTAAAGATAAACTACTACCATTTGAATAAAAAACAGTATCATCTGCATAAAGATGATCCGCTGTTTCAATAAGATCCTCAATGTTGTTGATATACAAAATGAACAACAGTGGGCCCAAAATAGAACCTTGCGGAACACCTGAGCACACCTCTATGGACTCAGATTTACAACCATCCGCCATTACACATTGTGTACGATTTGATAGGTAATTTATAAACCAATCTAGAGCATGACCAGTAATTCCACAACATTTTAACCTTTGCACTAACACAGCATGGTCCACGGTGTCAAAAGCCTTTGACAAATCAATAAAATCAGACACACAATGTAACTTCTTATCAAGAGCACAGTGGATGTCATTTAAAACCTTCACTGTTGCTGAAACAGTGCTGTTGGACAGACCTAAAACCTGATTGCATTCCATTTAAGATGTTGTTTTCTTGGAAGTAGGTCTTTAGCTGCTTACTAACTACGGACTCCAGTACCTTAGACAAGTACAGACAATTTTGATATGGGTCGATAGTTGTCAAGTAGCGAAGCATCTCCACCTTTCAGGAGAGGCAGTACAAAAGCAGATTTCCATAACATCAAGCGTAAGGTTATAAATACATGTTCAGGGGGAGCAATGATGTCTGCAGCTACAGTAGGTGTAGGAGATAGGGCCAGATCATCAGGGCCTGGGGATTTTTTTTTTATAAATTTTTTTCAGGGCTTTACACACTTCTGAAACAGAGAAGGATGAAAAGGAGAACCTGGTGAAGGAGAGCACAGAGGTGTCGGGTAAATTTATAGGGGGCTCAATTATACCTTTGACCTTTTCAAACTAACTGCCTGCATCTATAAAATGCTGGTTCAAGGCTTTCAGAATGGAGGTTCTCTCAGTTACAATCTGTGTGTCGAACAACAATTGTTTGGGAAGCTGTGTATCTTGTTTTGCACTCCAAACCCTTGGATGTATTATTTAAAGTAGATTTCAGGTAGTGGTCTGCTTTCAATTTATGGATCATAGCCACACCCATATTTCGAAGATGTTAAAAATTATTCCAAACATCTGCCAAACTCTAACCACTAGGCTAACCTGGGGCGGCAGGGTAGCCTAGTGGTTAGAGTGTAGAGGAGGCAGGTAGCCTAGTGGTTAGAGTGTAGAGGTGGCAGGGTAGCCTAGTGGTTAGAGTGTAGAGGTGGCAGGTAGCCTAGTGGTTAGAGTGTAGAGGTGGCAGGGTAGCCTAGTGGTTAGAGTGTAGAGGTGGCAGGGTAGCCTAGTGGTTAGAGTGTAGAGGTGGCAGGGTAGCCTAGTGGTTAGAGTGTAGAGGTGGCAGGGTAGCCTAGTGGTTAGAGTGTAGAGGTGGCAGGGTAGCCTAGTGGTTAGAGTGTAGAGGTGGCAGGGTAGCCTAGTGGTTAGAGTGTAGAGGTGGCAGGGTAGCCTAGTGGTTAGAGTGTAGAGGTGGCAGGGTAGCCTAGTGGTTAGAGTGTAGAGGCGGCAGGGTAGCCTAGTGGTTAGAGTGTAGAGGGGGTAGGTAGCCTAGTGGTTAGAGTGTAGAGGTGGCAGGGTAGCCTAGTGGTTAGAGTGTAGAGGCGGCAGGTAGCCTAGTGGTTAGAGTGTAGAGGTGGCAGGTAGCCTAGTGGTTAGAGTGTAGAGGTGGCAGGGTAGCCTAGTGGTTAGAGTGTAGAGGCGGCAGGGTAGCCTAGTGGTTAGAGTGTAGAGGTGGCAGGGTAGCCTAGTGGTTAGAGTGTAGAGGCGGCAGGGTAGCCTAGTGGTTAGAGTGTAGAGGTGGCAGGGTAGCCTAGTGGTTAGAGCGTAGGGGCGGCAGGGTAGCCTAGTGGTTAGAGTGTTGGACTAGTAACCAGAAGGTTGCAAAGCTCAAACCCTGACGAGGTACAAATCTGTCATTCTGCCCCTGAGCAGGCAGTTAACCCACAGTTGCTAGGCCTGATGAGGTACAAATCTGTCGTTCTGCCCCTGAGCAGGCAGTTAACCCACAGTTGCTAGGCCTGATGAGGTACAAATCTGTCGTTCTGCCCCTGAGCAGGCAGTTAACCCACAGTTGCTAGGCCTGATGAGGTACAAATCTGTCGTTCTGCCCCTGAGCAGGCAGTTAACCCACAGTTGCTAGGCCTGATGAGGTACAAATCTGTCGTTCTGCCCCTGAGCAGGCAGTTAACCCACAGTTGCTAGGCCTGATGAGGTACAAATCTGTCGTTCTGCCCCTGAGCAGGCAGTTAACCCACAGTTGCTAGGCCTGATGAGGTACAAATCTGTCGTTCTGCCCCTGAGCAGGCAGTTAACCCACAGTTGCTAGGCCTGATGAGGTACAAATCTGTCGTTCTGCCCCTGAGCAGGCAGTTAACCCACAGTTGCTAGGCCTGATGAGGTACAAATCTGTCGTTCTGCCCCTGAGCAGGCAGTTAACCCACAGTTGCTAGGCCTGATGAGGTACAAATCTGTCGTTCTGCCCCTGAGCAGGCAGTTAACCCACAGTTGCTAGGCCATCATTGTAAATAAGAATATGTTCTTAACTGACTTGCCTGGTTAAATAAAGGTTAAATAAAGCTTAAAAAAACAGTCCCTCTTGCTTTAGCCCACATAGCATTTAGTTCCCTCATTATTATTGTAAGTTCCTTAGTAAACCAAGGGTTCTCTCTGCCCTTAATCCTGAATCTTTTAAAAGGGGCCTATTGCATACATCCTGGAATGCGTTGTGGATGTCAGAAAAGGCTAATTCATCATCAGGGATTAATTCCATTCTATTCCATTCAATGTTAGATACATC
This sequence comes from Oncorhynchus kisutch, assembly GCF_002021735.2. Lineage (NCBI taxonomy): Eukaryota > Metazoa > Chordata > Actinopteri > Salmoniformes > Salmonidae > Oncorhynchus > Oncorhynchus kisutch. Next base: position 74,051,797 of record NC_034178.2, read on the forward strand.
ATGTAAAATACCTGGAATATCAAACCGCTTCCAGTTTCTTTTCATAATAACACACGTGGAGATTTCTTAGGAATTTTACCATCTCTCACACAGGCAATAGCACAGTGATCACTTATGTCGTTTGCAAAAATACCAGAAACATTCAAACGATGGGGAGATAAGAGCATCTGCTAAGTGACTCACTAACTGTAAGTATATCTGGATAAGAGAGTCAAATAAATGACTCACTAACTGTAAGTCTCTCTAGATAAGAGAGTCAGATAAATGACTCACTAACTGTAAGTCTCTCTGGATAAGAACATCTGCTAAATGACCCACGTGTAAAATGTATAGACACTGGTGGCATTTATTAGTTATTGACACAAGGTGGAAAGCAATTGAGAAACATAGTTTGAAAGAATGGCTCTGATATTTTACATTTTTTTCCCAATGAGAGGGGGTGGGGGGGGGGGGTGTTGGCCTCTGTTTAAGATACAGTATAATACAGTGAGATACAGTATAATACAGTGAGATACAGTACAATACAGTGAGATACAGTACAATACAGTGAGATACAGTATAATACAGTGAGATACAGTATAATACAGTGAGATACAGTATAATACAGTGAGATACAGTACAATACAGTGAGATACAGTACAATACAGTGAGATACAGTACAATACAGTGAGATACAGTATAATACAGTGAGATACAGTACAATACAGTGAGATACAGTATAATACAGTGAGATACAGTATAATACAGAGAGATACAGTATAATACAGTGAGATACAGTATAATACAGTGAGATACAGTATAATACAGTGAGATACAGTGTAATACAGTGAGATACAGTATAATACAGTGAGATACAGTGTAATACAGTGAGATACAGTATAATACAGTGAGATACAGTATAATACAGAGAGATACAGTATAATACAGTGAGATACAGTATAATACAGTATAATACAGTGAGATACAGTGTAATACAGTGAGATACAGTATAATACAGTGAGATACAGTACAATACAGTGAGATACAGTATAATACAGTGAGATACAGTGTAATACAGTGAGATACAGTACAATACAGTGAGATACAGTACAATACAGTGAGATACAGTACAATACAGAGAGATACAGTATAATACAGTGAGATACAGTACAATACAGTGAGATACAGTATAGTACAGTGAGATACAGTACAATACAGTGAGATACAGTATAGTACAGTGAGATACAGTACAATACAGTGAGATACAGTACAATACATTGAGATACAGTACAATACAGTGAGATACAGTACAATACAGTGAGATACAGTACAATACAGTGAGATACAGTATAATACAGTGAGATACAGTATAATACAGTGAGATACAGTGTAATACAGTGAGATACAGTATAATACAGAGAGATACAGTACAATACAGTGAGATACAGTATAGTACAGTGAGATACAGTACAATACAGTGAGATACAGTATAGTACAGTGAGATACAGTATAATACAGTGAGATACAGTGTAATACAGTGAGATACAGTACAATACAGTATAATACAATATAATACAGTGAGATACAGTATAATACAGTGAGATACAGTATAATACAGTGAGATACAGTATAATACAGTGAGATACAGTATAATACAGTGAGATACAGTGAGATACAGTACAATACAGTGATTCTCTGGATCCTCTGTAGCTTCCAGATTATGAAGTTAGTTCTGGTCCTGCTAAACCCAACAGTAGACTATAGACTGGTGTCCAGTTGTACGGTCCAAGAGATATTATAACATAGACCTAACATGTTTACAGAATGTTACGTTGTTCTTTCAGCGACTGTTGACGATATCTCAACAGAATATCTAAGGCTGTGATTATACTGTATTAATCCTCTTCGTAAACAGTCGTTGAAGCAATAATCTAATAAAACGTAAGTAGAGTGTAGACCTTGAATGCGCGCTGCTCTCCGAGTCTAGATAAAGAAGGTGGGTGGGTGACTGCGTGCGTCCGTCCGCAACGGGCAATGTTCTCACACTGCCTGCCGCTGCTGGGAACACGCGTCAACCGTCCTATTTTACAAATCTAAAGGTTTTACATTTTATTACAGATTTTCCAACTTCGAGGTGAGTAAAAACATTATTTAAACATGTTCTTTTTTAAACATATATAGTTATTGCTGGTAATGTATGCCAATTTAACATAAAACAAGACTCTCAACATGAAAGTAATACAAAATGAAAGAAACAGTTCAAAGTTTGCGATACCTGTCCGTGGATCGTGCTGCTCTTTTGTTTATTCCACAGGCGGCATTTGAACAGTTTGGGATTCCTGGTAATAAAATAATGAAAATTCACAACATGTAATTGCTTAGGATATAGGCTACTATCATGAGAATGATCGAATACCATTTTATTTCATGGTTAAAAAAAAAAAATCATATTATACCCAGCTAACACACATTCTGAGAACAATGTGTTTCCTAGAGCTTTGTGAGAGAGTGGTTGTCCTATGGTTATTTTGCATACCTTCCCACAACGTTCTGGAAATGGTGCAGAATAGTTGCTTGGCTTTGGTACATTTCTCAGCATATATTTAAGGAACTTTACAAAATAACGTTATTTTCTTGGTCATTTCATTTCTCTAACAGAACGTTTCCCATACGTTCAAACAGGGTTAAGTTTTCCCCCCCAAAAAAACGTGTTCATGGTTGTAGGAATGTTCTCCAACTGGTTTGACATTGGGATTGTTCTCAAAACGTTCAGAGAACGTTAAGAAACAACGTTCTCAGGTGGGAATTTCAATACTTCGGCATAATGATTCCACCAGGTTCCCTCATGGTTCTATTTAAAATAATGTTCTCAGTACGTTCAGAAAACGTTAGTAATGTTCAAGAAAACGTTTTAAGAGTGTTCTTGAAATACACACATTCCGGTCTCAGCATCAACACATCTGTGTTCAGGTGTGTTGGCCACAACCACTAATTGCCCACACCTGATCTCAATCTTATTGAGTATTTGTTTCCTTTGAAATGGGGTCCGTTGGAATAGACTAAAATGAACAGCTTTGTAAAACAAAAGCAAAAAAAACATGTCATTCTAGCTCCATCCTAGTGGCGCAGTGGACAAATTCCATAGCTAGAGAATCGAAGATCATAGGTTTAAATCTCACTGACGCTGTGCCACAACGAAAAAGAAATGTGTCCGCATGATTAATGCCAAAACAAATACATTTCTATGTGTCCCATCTTTCACCTAACCTAGCAGTGATATTAAAATCCTTATTGAAACATTCAGTGAAAGTTTTTTAAGGAAGTTATTCAAAAAACCTTGTTTCTGGTATCAGAATGTTAATAAAACCTCCAGGGAAACTTTCGGGGAACCATAGTAAAACGTTTTCAGAACCTCCCTGGAACCATAGTAAAACATTCTCAGAACCTCCCTGGAACCATAGTAAAACGTTCTCAGAACCTCCCTGGAACCATATTAAAACGTTCTCAGAACCTCCCTGGAACCATATTAAAACATTCTCAGAACCTCCCTGGAACCATATTAAAATGTTCTCAGAATCTCCCTGGAACCATAGTAAAACGTTCTCAGAACCTCCCTGGAACCATAGTAAAACGTTATCAGAACCTCCCTGGAACCATATTAAAACGTTATCAGAACCTCCCTGGAACCATATTAAAACGTTCTCAGAACCCCCCTGGAACCATATTAAAACGTTCTCAGAACCCCCCTGGAACCACAGTAAAATGTTATCAGAACTCCCCTGGAACCACAGTAAAATGTTCTCAGAACCCCCCTGGAACCACAGTAAAATGTTCTCAGAACTCCACTGGAACCATAGTAAAACGTTCTCAGAACCCCCCTGGAACCATAGTAAAACGTTCTCAGAACCTCCCTGGAACCATATTAAAACGTTCTCAGAACCTCCCTGGAACCATATTAAAATGTTCTCAGAACCTCCCTGGAACCATAGTAAAACGTTCTCAGAACCTCCCTGGAACCATAGTAAAATGTTCTCAGAACCCCCCTGGAACCACAGTAAAATGATCTCAGAACCTCCCTGGAACCATAGTAAAATGTTCTCAGAACCCCCCTGGAACCACAGTAAAATGTTCTCAGAACCCCCCTGGAACCACAGTAAAATGATCTCAGAACTCCCCTGGAACCTAAATTATTGTTCCCATAACAGGCAAAATTTTCACTTCCATTCTCAGAACATTTAAAAAAAACATTCAGTTTTACAGGTCAGGAAACGTATGCTTTGTTCCCAGAACCAATCGGAAGCCAAAAATGTACGTTCCCACAAGTTCCAAGGACCCAAATGTGCTATCTGGGTAATTCCTACTAAATAATTAGGCTACTGAGCAACAGAATGTTGTTGTGCTCTTTTGGTCAGAAAACCACCAACTATTGTAGCAAATTTGTGGGGGTAGCCTGACCTGGACTCAAACCCAGGTCCGAACCTCTTGATGTGGTCGCTGGGTGTTTGGTTAAGGTTGGTAAAGTGTTGACGATACAATGTTAGAAAAGCCCCCGAAAACAAAATATTTACTTCATGTCTGGTTTCCTTGTATACATGTTGGAATCTCTGTGTAAACACACACAGGGGAAGAAGGTTCTCAACACAAACAAGTAGCCTTTAGTTTTCTTACCAGATGGTTATGAAGGTCTCTCATCTTCAGGTAGCCTATTTAACAACTTTTCAGTAACCTTGAATTGCTTGCTGTGTGATTCATCAAACCAAAAGTGTGAAATGGCTCCCAAGTAGCGCAGCGGTCTAAGGCACTGCATCTCAGTGCTAGAGGTGTTGCTACAGTCCCTGGTTCGAATCAAACCCTGTATTATAAGGTTCAGTGAGAGGTCATGTTGAGGCTAGGGTTGTATCCTGGTTGGTGCTAGGGTTACTTCCTGGTTGGTGCTAGGGCTGCTTCCTGGTTGGTGCTAGGGTTACTTCCTGGTTGGTGCTCGGGTTACTTCCTGGTTGGTGCTAGGGTTGCTTCCTGGTTGGTGCTCGGGTTGCTTCCTGGTTGGAGCTAGGGTTGCTTCCTGGTTGGTGCTAGGGTCGCTTCCTGGTTGGTGCTAGGGTTGCTTCCTGGTTGGAGCTAGGGTTGCTTCCTGGTTGGTGCTCGGGTTGCTTCCTGGTTGGTGCTCGGGTTGCTTCCTGGTTGGAGCTAGGGTTGCTTCCTGGTTGGAGCTAGGGTTGCTTCCGGGTTGCAAGATTCTCGGAATCAGAGGGTAATAAGAAGGAAATACGGAATTCTCCAACCAGGATTTCTATAAAACCTGTTGCTGGTTGCATCCCAAATTGCAACCTATTTCCTATGTAGTGCACTGCTTTTGACCAGGTCTACCTAGGGAATGGGGTGCCATTTGGCAAACAGGCAGTGTCTGACCTTGAGAGATTTATTAAGTTAATAATCTGTTATTTATTTTGACCTTGTAGGTACAGCACTGGCTGATGGGGGTATTGACTCAGGGAGGATACAGTACTGGCTGATGGGGGTATTGACTCAGGGAGTATACAGCACTGGCTGACGGGGGTATTGACTCGGGGAAGATACAGCACTAGCTGATGGGGGTATTGACTCAGGGAGGATACAGTACTGGCTGATGGGGGTTTTGACTCAGCGAGGATACAGTACTGGCTGATGGGGGTATTGACTCAGGGAGGATACATGGATACAGATTGCTGTGATTACTCCTGATGTTTCCAACACTTCTGATATCATGTGAAGGGATCATGAAAGGATGAAGAGGAGGAGGGATGACATGCACATCCTACAGATCACCGGTTCTTCACAAAAAGAATACTTAAGATAAAGAAGTCATCTAGAGACGAGCACCATGATGGATTCTATTCAGTCTACACCTGATGTCTTCACCACAGACAGGTAGTGCAGCCACCACTTTGTGTGTCTAATGAAATTCTACAAAACATTAAGGACACCTCTCACCCCTACATGGACTCTACAAGTTGTCAAGCGTTCCACAGGGATGCTGGCCCATGTTGACTGTAAATGCCTTCCACTGTGGGCCATTCTTGATACACATGGGAAACCGTTGAGCGTGAAAACCCCAGCAGCATTGCAGTTCTTGACACGTTCAAACCAGTGCTCCTGGCACCTACTACTAATACCCTGTTCAAAGGCACATAATCTGTTGTCTTGCCTATTCACCCTCTGAATGGCAAACATACACAATCCATGTCTCAATTGTCTCAAGGCTTAAAAATCCTTCTTTAACCATGTCTCCTCCCCTTCATCTACACTGGTTGAAGTGGATTTAACAGGTGACATCAATAAGGGATCACCTGGTCAGTCTGTCATGGAAAGAGCAGGTGTTCTTAATGGTTTCTGCAGTGTTTGTTGTGTTGGCTGTCAACACCATTCGTATAGCATTGGGAACAATGGGAGTGTTTTTCTTTTCTTCCACAGCATCTCGAGAGAACCATACCATGAGACCCAACAGTCACCATCCAACTCAACCATACCCGTCGAGCATCACTACAGCTTCCACAATACCCTACTAGGTGTGTGTGTGTGTGTGTGTGTGTGTTGAGAAAGGCACCATTTGGGTCTAAGCTATAGACAATTAAGTATCTCTATGCACTCATCTATCACTCCAGTGTTAATTAGCTAAATTGTAATTACTTCGCTACTATTGGCCTATTTATTGCCTTACCTCCTCAAGCCATTTGCACACACTTGTATATAGACTTGTTTATTGTGTTATTGACTGTATGTTTGTTTACTCCATGTGTAACTCTGTGTTGTTGTTTGTGTCGAACTGCTTTGCTTTATCTTGGCCAGGTCACAGTTGTAAATGAGAACTTGTTCTCAACTGACCTACCTGGTTAAATAAAGGTGTTCTCAACTAGCCTACCTGGTTAAATAAAGGTGTTCTCAACTGGCCTACCTGGTTAAATAAAGGTGTTCTCAACTAGCCTACCTGGTTAAATAAAGGTGTTCTCAACTAGCCTACCTGGTTAAATAAAGGTGTTCTCAACTAGCCTACCTGGTTAAATAAAGGTGTTCTCAACTGGCCTACCTGGTTAAATAAAGGTGTTCTCAACTGGCCTACCTGGTTAAATAAAGGTGTTCTCAACTGACCTACCTGGTTAAATAAAGGTGTTCTCAACTAGCCTACCTGGTTAAATAAAGGTGTTCTCAACTGGCCTACCTGGTTAAATAAAGGTGTTCTCAACTGGCCTACCTGGTTAAATAAAGGTGTTCTCAACTAGCCTACCTGGTTAAATAAAGGTGAAATAAAACAAATCTATCCTATCTACCCTAGGTGTCTTCCTGGGCTTCCTGTCCCTGCTCACCGTCGTCATGAACATCCTGGTACTCTACGCCGTGAAGAAAGAGAGGACCCTCCACACGGTGGGCAACCTCTACATCGTCAGCCTCTCCGTGGCGGATCTCATCGTCGGGGCCACCGTCATGCCCCTCAACCTGGTGTATCTGCTGGAGGACGAGTGGAGGCTGGGGAGGGTCGTCTGTCAGTTCTGGCTCATCATGGATTACGTAGCCAGCACAGCCTCCATCTTTAGTCTGTTTATACTATGTCTGGATCGGTATCGGTCCGTTCACGAGCCGCTGAGGTACCTGAAGTACCGAACCAGAAGGAGAGCTAGCGTTATGATCTCAGGGGCCTGGTTGTTGTCTACGATGTGGATTATTCCTATTCTAGGGTGGAGGTCGTTTGCTACTGTCGATCTTAAACCGGAAATGGAAAATAAGTGTGACACCGATTTCCGGTTTGTTACGTGGTTTAAGGTTTTAACTTCTGTGTTTAACTTCCACCTTCCGTCTCTGTTGATGGTGTGTTTCTACTCACGCATCTACATGGCTGTGAGGAGGCACTTCAGAGAGAGGGAAAAGATTATCAATCCTACAGATTCCACGGCGGGAAACCGTATCGGACACAAAGTCCAAACAGGAAATAGACCCTGCGAGTCTTCTAACGAGGAAAATAAGGGAAACGACTGTGACTTTGATCAGTACACTTTAGACCAGCTGTACAACTCAACAGATACGGCTGAAACCAACGCATCCAGGGAACCCAAGTCTGAGAAAGACGCTCACTCCAGTCATTCCCTGCTCAGAATGACAAAACGTCTGAGGAAGACTGTAAAGGGCAAAAGAAAGAGCAGCTCTTTGTTTTTTCAGGAGAAGAATTCAGACTCAGAGACCCCTTTGAACCTGTCAACGTTACCTCTCCGCTTCACACACACCGACGACAACAACACGCAGGGACTGTACGTATCCGTGAGCGACAGAGCCGCGCCGCTAAACTCTGTGGCTGGCGAGATAACCCAGATAGCTGACGTGCAGAGATACACCACCATGTTGTACAACGATTTCACCGAGTCTCTGAATTCACCCCCGTCACCATGGCCCCAGGAGGACTCGGAGCCCGACGATGGTGCTAACCCGGACGCTGTAGCCAACGCTGTGACTCTAAAGCAGACCTGGCAGAAGTTCTGTGCCCAGTCCAGGCAGCGTATGCAGAGCCTTCAGGTCCATAAGGAGCACAAAGCGGCCAAGCAGCTGGGCTGTATTATAGCTGGGTTCATGACGTGTTGGATCCCATACTTCATAGTCTTTATGGTCATGGCTTTCTGCCAAACCTGTGTACATCACGACCTACATATGTTCACGATATGGCTTGGGTATATAAACTCTACCTTGAACCCGTTCATATACCCCCTCTGCAATGAGAATTTCAAAAGGGTGTTCAAAAAGATTTTACACATTCATTTGTGATGAAAGGTTTTCTGAACAGTGCCTTGATTGGCAGGTAGCCCTTTAAGTTATGTTATCGATGCTGCTTTAAACTTAGGTGTGCTTGCATGTTTTGAGTAACTTCAGTTTTGGTACCTTAACTTTGTATAGTTTTGTAAATATAATGCTTATTTATTGTAGGCCTAAGTATTTCTGTATCAAACCCAAGCATCATCCTTCTCACTCAACAAACTATGCATTCCAGTCTTGAGTCTTGTCTGACTTTTTATTTTAGTCAGTCGTGTCTATAATTTCCAATAAAAGAGACCCCCTTTTCAATACAATCTGGTTCAAGTTCAAACCTTAATTGTCAATTTTCTGTGAAAACGGAAATGTGTCTTATCTCAAAATGCAACCAACCATGCATTCCAGTCTTCATGGAGTCTTGTCTGACTTTTAACATGTATTTTAGTCATTCGTGTCTGTAATGTCCAATAAAAGTGTCTGAACGGGGTGGGTTTGTAATAGATGAGTAACCTATGCAACTGTTATACTGTACTTCCCTTACCAAAAATATTTATACAAAAAGACATACATCTCAAAGTGTTTCAGTGATTTGTCTTGATTTGAGGGGGCGCCAGTGTAGACTAAACATTACTGCTGTAACTCAGTGCTCACACTGTGGTAAACACGGCAACATGATATGTTTACATTCTACAATAAAAAATAAGTGTTTTAACATGAACTAAATACATTTACTCATTGCTCATTCTCTATGTAGACAAAATGTCAATATCTGTTAATAATGTGTTGGCCACATCCTGAGTTGAGGTCATGCAAAACCACCATAATTATTGTTATTTTCACTTTGGCCTGAATAATCTTGGGTAAAAACATTATTGGGGATTAAAAAAAACAAATATGGCCAAATATGTGAATAGCTGGACTACAGAGAATTACCTCCGAAGGCTATACTGACAAACATCCAGACATTTACAACGATTTTCTAGTGTATTGCAATCAGCTATTCCTCTCTGGTGGAACCAAAACACATGACTCACAAACTGTCCCAATTCACTTCCTAACCCTTCACGGTGAGCTGATCTGTAAGCTGTTGGCTATTTGGTGGAAGCTCCACTACTACACTGTTTATACCTATCCACTGTTCAGAACTGTAAACAAGGGTTAGGGACAATAAGCTAGAGACAGGTGAGGGGCCCCTACTGATGTCCATTGGCCCTTGTCCATCTATGCACATAAGTGGTGGCATGAAATTGGACGCAGAAATACTGATGCATCTACATTGTAGCTGGACCCAATGGAATACAGCTAGTTTATCTTTACATGTCACAGTGAAGTGAATACTCTATTGATGAGGATCATTGGGAAACGATTAGAAGCTAAAGTGGGCTGTGGCAAGTTGGGTTGGTGCTGCATGGAAAAACTGCCTGGTGCAGTACCAGCCTAGCCTGGTTGGTTTAACTCAACCAATTAAATAACCAATGAAGTTGAGTGCATGGAATGTGGCTCAACACGAAAATCCTCATTTGACATGCCTTCTAGAGCATGCTTTTCCCTACAGAAGACACATGCGACTATGTCCCCTTCTTTTTGGCCTGTTTGAAGGACTATCCGTCAACTTACTTCCTGGTGCTTTTTTGTTTGTTCATTAATTAGTTAGATAGTTGGGTTGTTATTAACTCGGCATTATTGCTAACTAGCAAAAAAACAAACATCGATAGTTGTATTGGCTCATCCGGGCAGCAGAGTAGTAACGTCGAGATGAGGAGTGGAGCCTACAAGTTTCTGTCCGTTTTTTCTTGTCTCATTGTTTGCGGATTTATGTTCATGTTTTGGTTTTTCGTTTTTTACTCCATGGTACTTGCGCCATAATTTACAACTGGAATTTATTATTATTATTTTTTACAGTTAGCTAGTTTTTTTTAGCAGACAGCTAGCTAAATTCGCTAACGTTAAGATTTACCAAGTCGACATTGCCCCCCCCCCACAAAGCAACGTACACTGACAAGTTGTAGCCAGTAAAAAGATTTGAGTCCGAATTTACTTGGCTACATAACAATCAACAGAAAGAGACAAATGTAGCAACTGAACGGCTAATTTGGGTTAGCGAACGGCTAACCATCTAGCTAGCTAACGGCTAAGTGGGGTATTTGGGTTAGCGAACGGCTAACCATCTAGTTAGCTAAGGGGTAACTGGTGTATTTGGGTTAGCGAACGGCTAACTAACAGCTAACCATCTAGTTAGCTAACGTCTAACTGATGTATTTGGGTTAGCTAACGGCTAACTGGTGTATTTGGGTTAACGAACGGCTAACCAGCTAGTTAGCGAACGGCTACATATAGCAACAACATTGTGCACGTACCATAGTGCATTGCGGCAACGACAGATCACATGATCTGAATAAGGAAGCGAGGTGTATTTGGGGTAAGTGTATCACGGGTAAAACCAATCAAATGTAAACGCACTTCTCCCAGTGTTCAACAGCTGAATGTAGCTAAATCACATATCCTTTGGCTCAGTTAAACTTGTCGTGTTTATGTGCATGACAGGAGCCTTGTAAAATCGACTCCACCGTGGAAAGTGGAACAGCGTGACTACTCTAGTACTGTAGTTAGCTAGCTAGCTGTTGTCATGTAGACTAGTCATGCAGGAAACCACAGCTGGCTGCTGTAATCGTGTTATTGAAACAGAAGATATAATACAATCAGATAATTCGTATCTCCCAGGCAGCTGAGTATACAAACTGCCAGATCTCGTGTGTGTGTGTGTGTGTGTGTGTGTGTGTGTGTGTGTGTGTGTGTGTGTGTGTGTGTGTGGAATAGACGTGTAAGTTGTGAATTGAATATTGTTGCCACATGACAGTTAGCTAGCTAGGAACAACTCCCTAACAACACTGCTGAAAAGCTCCTTTTGTCACTCTGCCAGCACACCCAGAGTCACACAACAATACATGATTTAACATGTTTAACTAGGTATACACTCCCAACATCTCCAGTAAATAACAGTTGGAAAACTTTTGTAGGAGATGACCCATATGGAGTCCAGTTGTTAATCGACGTGCTAAAAATCATGTAAAGTAGCAATATCAGTTCCTTAAATTGTTTCCTGTCATGAACAATTTGACTTCTCTTTGCTTTCTTTCTTCTCTCCCTTTTTCCTCTTATTTTAATTTCTCCTCTTCTCCAATCATCTCACGCCCCCCCCCCCCCCCCTCCTCATCTCCTATACCCCCCACCCACTCTATCATGTCTTCTATATAGATTGTATCTGAGCACCAAGGAACAGGATCGGTGATAGAGATGGCTTCTGTGCCCGTAGACAAAGACAGTGCAGATCACAAGCTGCAGTTTGCTCCCTTCTCCAGTGCCTTAGAGGCAGGCTTCTGGCACCAGCTCACTCAGAAGAAACTCAATGATTACCGACTGGATGAAAGCCCCAAGAATATCAAAGGCTACTACTACAATGGTGCGTAATGAAACCATGAGGACCATTCTTGGAGCTTTGGGTGACTGTCTCTCTTGACTTGGTTCTTCAATGTTGACAGCTGTCACATGTAAAATGGAGAGAGATATACATAGGCTAGCCTAATATTATATATTTTCATACTAGTAAGAAATAATTGCAAAAGAATATCCAAGGGTACATACTACTACAATGGTGACTTTATACCTATAGGCTACCTATACAATGACATTTTATAGGCCTAACAAACCTGGCTTTATGTGACTGTCTTGACTTAGTTCAGTCATGTTCAATCACAAGTCAAATGGAGACTACTTGTGAGGCACAATTGTGTGGGTTTGCAAAAAGTATAATTTTTGATACCTGTGACTGATCTGTGTCTATTGTCATTGAACTAGGCGATCCGGTCGGCCTCCCCACTCGCCTGACTTTGGAGTTTAGTGCATTTGAGGCGTAAGTATTAGAGCTGCACTCTTAGGAAAGGGTTCTTTGGCTGTCCCAATAGGAAAACCCTTTTTAGTTCTAGACAGAACCCTTTGTAGTTCTAGACAGAACCCTTTGTAGTTCCAGACAGAACCCTTTGTAGTTCCAGACAGGACCCTTTGTAGTTCCAGACAGGACCCTTTGTGGTTCCAGACAGAACCCTTTGCGGTTCCAGACAGAACCCTTTGCGGTTCCAGACAGAACCCTTTGTGGTTCCAGACAGGACCCTTTGTAGTTCCAGACAGGACCCTTTGTAGTTCCAGACAGAACCCTTTGTAGTTCCAGACAGAACCCTTTGCAGTTCCAGACAGAACCCTTTGCAGTTCCAGACAGAACCCTTTGCAGTTCCAGACAGAACCCTTTGCAGTTCCAGACAGAACCCTTTGCAGTTCCAGACAGAACCCTTTGCAGTTCCAGACAGAACCCTTTGCAGTTCCAGACAGAACCCTTTGCAGTTCCAGACAGAACCCTTTGCAGTTCCAGACAGAACCCTTTTTGGTTTCCTCAGATTGTAGATATCACTCCCTTTGACTGGTACAGTACGTCTTCTATATCTCTAGTGACGGCTAACAAATGGGATATGGGATGTGTTGCTCCTGATCCATTGTGTAGGGATGGCCCCAGCCCAGCCCGCTGCTGTCCCGTCACAGGGACCCTGTACAACACCAACACACTAGAGGCCTTTAAGACCTCAGACAAAAAAGCACTGCTGGAACAACAGGCCACGGAGGTAAGGCCCATTGATAGACATGTAGACATATATCACATACGTAGAAATACACTACATCTGTCCATGGTGAGACCCAATTATCTATATCTAAACATGTATTCTACCTACATATATTCTATCGCCCCCTCAAGGAGCATAGGCCATTGACAGATATTCTTACTACATGAGGCCATCTTGTAATTGTGTTCAATATGTTAGCTTCTTATGTAGTATTGTTCAGGAAATATCTCATGTTTTCAGTTCCCCTTCTTGTTCTTGCCAGATTTGGGAGTCCATACAGTCCGGTGATGCTCTCAAGGACCCATCCCTCCTCTGCAAATTCCTTTTGCTGACTTATGCAGTGCGTAAAACATGGTTTTGTATACACCATGTATACGTTTATAATATAGTTGAATTACTTTTACACTTGGCTCTGCTCATTGCATTTAAGTGTTCTTTCTGTCTCTCTTTTTCTGTCTTTCTGTCTCTCTCTCTCTGTCTCTGTCTCTGTCTCTGTCTCTCTCTGTCTCTGTCTCTGTCTCTCTCTGTGTCTGTCTCTGTCTCTGTCTCTGTCTGTCTCTGTCTCTGTGTCTCTGTCTCTGTCTCTCTGTCTCTCTGTCTCTGTCTCTCTCTGTCTCTGTCTCTCTCTCTCTCTCTCTCTCTCTCTCTGTCTCTCTGTCTCTCTGTCTCTCTGTCTCTCTGTCTCTCTCTGTCTCTGTCTCTCTGTGTCTCTGTCTCTCTCCCTCCCTCTCTCTCCCTCTCTCCCTCTCTCTGTCTCTCTCTGCCTCTCTCTGTCTCTCTCTGCCTCTCTCTCTGCCTGTCTCTCTCTGTCTCTGTCTCTCTGTCTCTCTCTGTCTCTGTCTCTCTCTGTCTCTGTCTCTCTCTGTCTCTCTGTCTCTCTGTCTCTCTGTCTCTCTGTCTCTCTGTCTCTGTCTCTCTCTGCCTCTCTCTCTCTGTCTCTGTCTCTCTGTCTCTCTCTGTCTCTGTCTGTCTCTGTCTCTCTGTCTCTCTGTCTCTCTGTCTCTCTGTCTCTCTCCCTCCCTCTATCTCTGCCTCTCTCTGCCTCTCTCTGCCTCTCTCTGCCAGGACCTGAAGAAGTACCACTTCTACTACTGGTTCTGTTTCCCAGCTCTCTGTTTCTCTGAGGGAATTAAGATCCTCAAGGAGCCGGCTACGTTAGATCAAGTCTTCTCTTCTAAACAGGTACCCACAGTTTATACATAGATTAGAGGATGTACAATGGACCACACTAAAGTAGGTTACTGAGTGTTGTGTTGTGGGTGTGTGTGTGTCAACCAGAGCATCACTAGAGTGTGGGTGTGTGTGAACAGGATCTCTGCTTATCACCTGCCTCTTGACCCACAATAATCTGGAATGTTCTGGGGAGTCAACTTTACGACTGTAAAAGTCAAACATAGAACACAGACAGTAGGAGAACACAGACAGTAGGAGAACACAGACAGTAGGAGAACACAGACAGCAGGGGAACACAGACAGCAGGGGAACACAGACAGCAGGGGAACACAGACAGCAGGGGAACACAGACAGCAGGGGAACACAGACAGCAGGGGAACACAGACAGCAGGGGAACACAGACAGCAGGGGAACACAGACAGCAGGGGAACACAGACAGCAGGGGAACTCAGAGTCAGTCCTTCACATCACTGATGCCTTCATATCACTGTGCCTTCACCATCACTGTGCCTTCACATCACTGATGCCTTCATATCACTGTGCCTTCACCATCACTGTGCCTTCATATCACTGTGCCTTCATATCACTGTGCCTTCACATCACTGTGCTTTCACCATCACTGTGCCTTCATATCACTGTGCCTTCACCATCACTGTGCCTTCACCATCACTGTGCCTTCACATCACTGTGCCTTCACCATCACTGTGCCTTCACATCACTGATGCCTTCATATCACTGTGCCTTCACCATCACTGTGCCTTCATATCACTGTGCCTTCATATCACTGTGCCTTCACCATCACTGTGCCTTCACATCGGTAAATACCCATTAAATTGTTGGGAGGTTATACATGGAGTGTGCGACTTTATTATGATAGTTGATAGTTTATTCTCCGTTAGTCAGCACCTCCACACAAACTATTATTCTGGGCGCCAGCTCATGTTTTTTTACTTCCCCGAATTTACCAGGTTTTCCCTAAATAAATAATAGGAAGGAATAAGGAAGAAAACAGGATTTATGGAAAACTTAGGACTTTTTGGGAAAGTTACAGGAATCTTGCAATCCTAGGAAAGACTATACAGACAGTCTGGGGTGAAATGTAGGTTAGGTTGAGGTATGGATGTTGCAGGGACCGTATTAAATGTAGGTTAGGTTGAGGTATGGATGTTGCAAGGACCGTATTAAATGTAGGTTAGGTTGAGGTATGGATGTTGCGGGGACCGTATTAAATGTAGGTTAGGTTGAGGTATGGATGTTTCGGGGACTGTATTACCGCCACACCGGCGGTCTCAAGTCATAAAGGAAGTCAAATTCCACGCGGCCGTTTAGTCACGATAATTAGGCTTCTCCAAGCTCTGATGCTGCTGATGGTCATTAGTAGCCTGCCAAACTTGCTGACTGCCTGGTACTCCGCACTCTATTGTCCCTCTAATCACTCTGACATCAATGCAAATGTAATGGAACATCTAATCAATCACTTCCATGAGATCATGTTGAGCAACGTTTCTATAGGCTATGAAATTGTGTGAGAAAACAGAGTGATGGCCTCTACTAAAAAGAGGAGTATCCCATCAGCTTTCTATAGGCTAGGCCTACTATAAGGTTAGGTTGATGACTGGATGTCTCCTATATAGACAGTCTGGGGTGAACTGAAGGTTTAGATGATCTAAATCATTCCTAGTAGTTCTGTGTTGACCTATACCCTGTCTCTCCCCTCCAGACCTCAGCCTATGACAGTGTGTTGACCTATACCCTGTCTCTCCCCTCCAGACCTCAGCCTATGACAGTGTGTTGACCTATACCCTGTCTCTCCCCTCCAGACCTCAGCCTTACAGGCAGCCTATGACAGTGTGTTGACCTATATCCTGTATCTCCCCTCCAGACCTCAGCCTATGACAGTGTGTTGACCTATACCCTGTCTCTTCCCTCCAGACCTCAGCCTTACAGGCAGCCTATGACAGTGTGTTGACCTATACCCTGTCTCTCCCCTCCAGACCTCAGCCTATGACAGTGTGTTGACCTATACCCTGTCTCTCCCCTCCAGACCTCAGCCTATGACAGTGTGTTGACCTATACCCTGTCTCTCCCCTCCAGACCTCAGCCTTACAGGCAGCCTATGACAGTGTGTTGACCTATATCCTGTATCTCCCCTCCAGACCTCAGCCTATGACAGTGTGTTGACCTATACCCTGTCTCTTCCCTCCAGACCTCAGCCTTACAGGCAGCCTATGACAGTGTGTTGACCTATACCCTGTCTCTCCCCTCCAGACCTCAGCCTATGACAGTGTGTTGACCTATACCCTGTCTCTTCCCTCCAGACCTCAGCCTTACAGGCAGCCTATGACAGTGTGTTGACCTATATCCTGTCTCTCCCCTCCAGACCTCAGCCTATGACAGTGTGTTGACCTATACCCTGTCTCTTCCCTCCAGACCTCAGCCTTACAGGCAGCCTATGACAGTGTGTTGACCTATATCCTGTCTCTCCCCTCCAGACCTCAGCCTATGACAGTGTGTTGACCTATACCCTGTATCTCCCCTCCAGACCTCAGCCTATGACAGTGTGTTGACCTATACCCTGTCTCTCCCCTCCAGACCTCAGCCTATGACAGTGTGTTGAGCTATACCCTGTCTCTCCCCTCCAGACCTCAGCCTATGACAGTGTGTTGACCTATACCCTGTCTCTCCCCTCCAGACCTCAGCCTATGAGAGTGTGTTGACCTATACCCTGTCTCTCCCCTCCAGACCTCAGCCTTACAGGCAGCCTATGACAGTCTGTGCGGTGAAACAGGGACCTCAGCTGTTCCTTACTTCCTGATCAAGTACACAGGGGATACTGTCCAGGTGGCCCAGCTACGAGACTGGGACAGCTTCAACACTGATCTCAACAAGGTCAGTAGCGGCGTTGGGGGGCAAAGAGTTATGCTGATCAGAATGGCCCATTTTGTTGGGTCTGTAATGGGAGAGGACTGTTCTTGTTTTTCTATTTCTATGTCATTATTAATCACATTTCCATCCACAGTTCCGATGCAGTAAAGTATACACAATCCCCACAGCTGTGATGGAAACAGGAACATGAAGTTTCGCTGTAATTTTATAAATGTTCGTTTGACATGGGTGGGATCTTTTTGTGTCGGTAAAATTAATTATGGGAGAAATGCCGGTGGAAACGCTTTTATGTGCAAATATGGATCCAATCATTTTTTTATAAAAAAAGAAATAAAAAAAAAGTTATTTAACGATTATTTAACTAGTCAGTTATAAACAAATTCTTATTTACAATGACGGTCTACCCCGGCCAAACCCGGACGACGCTGGGCCGATTGTGTGCCGCCCTATGGGACTCTCAATAACGGCCGGATGTGATACAGACCGGAATCGAACCAGGGACTGTAGTGACACGTCTTGCACTGAGATGCAGTGCCGTAGACCCCTGTGCCACTCGGGGAGCCCTAACCATCATAACCAATAACCATCATATCGCCGTTAACTTGGATGATATGATGTGTGGGCCTCTCACTAGGACTCAGGAAACCATGCTGTTTATTAGGCTACAGATGAAATAAGTTACGATCTACTCATCTTCCCAAGAAGGTCAGGGGTCGTGGGCTGGGGACAGAGTACCCGAATAAGACCTTATTCAGACCGACGGGTAACTGCCAAAATAAAGGAAACACGCTAACACACAGTGGGGCAAAAAAGTATCTAGTCAGCCCCCAATTGTGCAAGTTCTCCCACTTAAAAAGATGAGAGAGGCCTGTAATTTTCATCATAAGTACACTTCAACTATGACAGACAAAATGAGAGAAAAAAAAATCATTAAAAAAATCCTACAATGTGATTTTCAGGATTTTTTTTTTCTCTTCTCATTTTGTCTGTCGTAGTTGAAGTGTACCTATGATGAAAATTACAGGCCTCTCTCATCTTTGTCATCCTGGAAGAGACCACTGGTGTCCTGTGGATGGGGGGGCGTTGTCATCCTGGAAGAGACCACTGGTGGGATGGGGGATCACAGGAGATCACTCCCATCAGGATAGATCTGATTCGCCATAGGTTCAAGGTGATCACCCAGAATGGCCGTGTATTTATTGACGTTTTTACCTTTTTGCCTGGCGACTCACCATGAACTTAATTCCACGACTCTATCGATCAGTACATTCAGTCTGACACTGCCGTCCTAGCCCAGCCGTTTGTGTGACTTTCAAAATGAGGGGCGTTGTCATCCTGGAAGAAACCACTATGCCCTGTGGGATGGGGGGGGGCGTTGTCATCCTGGAAGAGACCACTGGTGCCCTGTGGGATGGGATCAGTACATTCAGTCTGACACTGCCGTCCTAGCCCAGCCGTTTGTGTGACTTTCGAAATGAGGGGCGTTGTACAAAACATGTTCATCAGCGATTTTTGAATCATCTCTTAACAAATCAAACCACTCGAAGTTGATGACGTCATCATGTAGCTCCTCTGGCCCAACCAATCGGTTTCTGGGACCAATCAGAACGGTCAGAATGTGTTCATATTCTAGGAAGGGAGGCAAATCCAGATACATGGTGGAGAATAAACGTCAGTTGGCCAGAGCGATGTGGATGGGTAGCCAGGCTAGTTTACCTTGCCCTCTAAGGGGTTGAGTGGGTAGCCAGGCTAGTTTACCTTGCCCTCTACGGGATTGAGTGGGTAGCCAGGCTAGTTTACCTTGCATCTAAGGGGTTGAGTAGACCTAGTTGGTAGCCAGGCTAGTTTACCTTGCCATCTAAGGGGTTGAGTAGACCTAGTGGGTAGACAGGCTAGTTTACCTTGCCCTTTAAGGGGTTGAGTGGGTAGCCAGGCTAGTTTACCTTGCCATCTAAGGGGTTGAGTAGACCTAGTGGGTAGCCAGGCTAGTTTACCTTGCCCTCTATGGGGATGAGTGGGTAGCCAGGCTAGTTTACCTTGCCCTCTAAGGGGTTGAGTGGGTAGCCAGGCTAGTTTACCTTGCTCTCTAAGGGGTTGAGTGGGTAGCCAGGCTAGTTTACCTTGCCCTCTAAGGGGTTGAGTGGGTAGCCAGGCTAGTTTACCTTGCCCTCTATGGGGTTGAGTGGGTAGCCAGGCTAGTTTACCTTGCCCTCTACGGGGGTTGAGTGGGTAGCCAGGCTAGTTTACCTTGCCCTTTAAGGGGTTGAGTGGGTAGCCAGGCTAGTTTACCTTGCCCTCTAAGGGGTTGAGTAGACCTAATTCATGCCAGGAAAATGCACCGTAACAGAGGTACCAGAACCCTCATTTACTGATGTTTCCTTCATTTTGAATTTACCTGTACATACTCTTTGCTCACTGTGGAGTAAGACTGGGCTATCAATATGCTGATAAGGATGTCCTATATTGCTGGTTAGATTTAATGGCACAATAAACATTACACTGTGCGTGTGGGTGTTTTTTTTTACATGTCTTGCCTTTGCACTTTACTTCCTGGTTCATTCAGGTAAGGTCTCTATGAAGTCACTGAAGTTTCTTGGCACAATCCACAATCCTCTTGTGTAAAGTCTCCCTTAGAAAAGTGGTATTTTGGCCTCAATGAGACTTCCTGGTTTTAAGGTTAGGTCAAATATGCTTTGTTAATGTTGCAGGTAACCGTGGGTGTGTATGACCCCTGCACTCTGCCCCAGCATCCTGGATGGCCTCTGAGGAATCTGCTGTTTCTCCTAGCCAGCAAATGGTAAATAACGAAAGTTCCAATCATAACATCACCAATCACATCCCACACTACCGGGAGGGGATGAGTACACTTCACTCCCCTGTATATTCCAGTAGTTATAACTGACAGGTTATTATAGAACACATCTCTCCCCCCTGTATATTCCACTAGTCATACCAGGTTATTATAGAACACATCCCTCCCCTGTATAATCCACTAGTCATACCAGGTTATTATAGAACACATCCCTCCCCTGTATATTCCACTAGTTATAACTGACAGGTTATTATAGAACACATCCCTCCCCTGTATATTCCACTAGTTATAACAGGTTATTATAGAACACATCCCTCCCCCTGTATATATAGTCATACCAGGTTATTATAGAACACATCCCTCCCCCTGTATATATAGTCATACCAGGTTATTATAGAACACATCCCTCCCCTGTATAATCCACTAGTCATACCAGGTTATTATAGAACACATCCCTCCCCTGTATATTCCACTAGTTATAACTGACTAACAGGTTATTATAGAACACATCCCTCCCCTGTATATATAGTTATAACAGGTTATTATAGAACACATCCCTCCCCCCTGTATATTCCACTAGTCATACCAGGTTATTATAGAACACATCCCTCCCCCTGTATATTCCACTAGTCATAACAGGTTATTATAGAACACATCCCTCCCCTGTATATTCCACTAGTTATAACAGGTTATTATAGAACACATCCCTCCCCTGTATATTCCACTAGTCATAACAGGTTATTATAGAACACATCCCTCCCCTGTATATATAGTTATACCAGGTTATTATAGAACACATCCCTCCCCCCTGTATATTCCACTAGTCATACCAGGTTATTATAGAACACATCCCTCCCCCCTGTATATTCCACTAGTCATACCAGGTTATTATAGAACACATCCCTCCCCTGTATATATAGTTATAACAGGTTATTAAAGAACACATTCCTCCCCTGTATATATAGTCATACCAGGTTATTATAGAACACATTCCTCCCCTGTATATATAGTTATAACAGGTTATTATAGAACACATCCCTCCCCTGTATATATAGTTATACCAGGTTATTATAGAACACATCCCTCCCCCCTGTATATTCCAGTAGTCATAACAGGTTATTATAGTCAGTTATATGAGGCTAATATTATATTAAGTCTTGAAATTGGAATCTGCTGTTTCTCATAACCTGCGAATGGTAAATCCCCACACTAGCTTAAGTAAAGTGATACTGACAAGCACAGTGAGTGATCCTGTACCAGGAAGGGATGAGCACCAATCCGTCTCTATATTCCAGTACACCTCTCTCTTCCTTTCCTGTGCATGACTAAGCTGTTAGTAATAATAATTATTGTAAATTGTTAATATTAGCTAGATAAACGCTTGTCTGTGTTGCGAAGTTATGGCGGTTTGACCTGCACAGCATGTCAAGCTAAACACTATGATATGGAGATATCTACGTGTTAGCATTTCTCTCTCTCTCTCTGTGTGTGTGTGTGTGTGTGTGTGTGTGTGTGTGTGTGTGTGTAGGTGTGTGTAGGTAGGTGTGTGTGTAGGTGTGTGTGTGTGTGTGTGTGTGTGTGTGTGTGTAGGTGTGTGTGTGCGTATCAAAGTGGTGTTGGCAATGTTCTTGAATACGTCGTACGTTATACATGTAGTATTATAAAAATATGTATGACATTCTGTGTGTGTGTGTGTGTGTGTGCGCGTGTGTGTGTGTGTGTGTGTGTGTGTACGCGTGTGTGTGTACGTACCAGGGGCTCCCAACTAGATGTGGTGGAGGTGATGTGTTTCAGAGACCGGACTCTTCAGGGCAGTAGGAACATTCAGCACAGCATCGTGTTCCAGGTCAAACTACCGATCCCTGAGCAGTCTGTCAATGCAGGTAAACACACACACACATCGCACCGTTCCCGCTCTGCGGAGCCACGGGGCTGAGAAAATATACAAAGCTTGGCCTTTTTATCTGGAGGACAGGAGAGAGCGAGGGATGGGGAGATGAGGGAAGGGGAGATGGGAACGAGGGATGGGGAGAGGAAGACTGGGGAGAGGGATTTAAATGTTAATGCGGAGACCACCACCTCTCCCTTGGTGGGGTTTGATCGGCTCAAGATCCCAAACGGTGCCCTATTCCCATCTTGATATAGTGCACCATTGTTGACCAAGGCTCTATGGGCCCTCTTCAAAAGTAGAACTCTACAGAACCTTCAGAGATTGACACCCCTTGACTTTTTCCACATTTTGTTGTGTTTTACTAGCCTGAATTTAAAATGGATTACATTTAGATTTTGTGTCACTGATCTTCACACAATACCCCATAATGTCAAAGTGGATTTATGTTTTTAGAAATGTTTACAAATGAATTAAAATGAAAAGCTGAAATGTCTTGAGTCAATAAGTAGTCAACCTCCTTTGTTATGGTAAGCCTGAATAAGTTCAGGAGTAAACATGTGCTTAACAAGTCACACATTAAGTTGTATGGACTCAGTGTGCAATAATAGTGTTTAACATGATTTTTGAATGACTACCTCATCTCTGTACCCCACACATACAGTCGTGGCCAAAAGTTTTGACAATGAGACAAATATTAATTTTCACAGTCACTCACAATGTTGCCTAAGAACACAGCCATGAATAGAGAATGGTACCAACACATTCTCCGAGAGCAACTTCTCCCAACCATCCAGGAACAGTTTGGTGATGAACAATGCCTTTTCCAGCATGATGGAGCACCTTGCCATAAGGCAAAAGTGATAACTAAGTGGCTCGGGGAACAAAACATCGATATTTTGGGTCCATGGCCAGGAAACTCCCCAGACATTAATCCCATTGAGAACTTGTGGTCAATCCTCAAGAGGCGGGTGGACAAACAAAAACTCACAAATTCTGACAAACTCCAAGCATTGATTATGCAAGAATGGGCTGCCATCAGTCAGGATGTGGCCCAGAAGTTAATTGACAGCATGCCAGGGTGGATTGAAAAGGTCTTGAAAAAGAAGGGTAAACACTGCAAATATTGACTCTATGCATCAACTTCATGTAATTGTCAATAAAAGCCTTTGACACTTATGAAATGCTTGTAATTATACTTCAGTATTCCATAGTAACATCTGACACCAATATCTAAAGACACTGAAGCAGCAAACTTTGTTGAAATTAATATTTGTGTCATTCTCAAAACTTTTGGCCACGACTGTACAATTATATGCAATGTCCTTCAGTCGAGCAGTGAATTTCAAACACAGATTCAACCACAAAGACCAGGGAGGTTTTCCAATGCCTTGCAAAGAAGGGCACCTATTGGTAAATTGGTCCCCCCAAAAAAGTAGACATTGAATATCCCTTTGAGCATTATTAATGACACTTTGGATGGTGTATCAATACACCCAGTCACTACAAAAATACAGGTGTCCTTCCTAACTCAGTTGCCGGAGAGGAAGGAAACCGCTCAGGGATTTCACCATGAGACCAATGGTGACTTTAAAACAGTTACAGAGTTTAATGGCTGTGATAGGAGAAAACTGAGGATGGACCAACAACATTGAAGTTACTCCACAATACTAACCTAAATGACAGAGTGAAAAGAAGGAAGTCTGTACAGAATACAACATATTCCAAAACATGCATCCTGTTTGCAATAAGACACTAAAGTAATCCTGCAAAAAAAATTGACAAAGAAATTAACTTTATGTCCTGAATACAAAGTGTTATGTTTAGGGTAAATTATTGAGCACCACTCTCCATATTTTCAAGCTTAGTGGTGGCTGCATCATGTTATGGGTATGCTTGTCATCGGAGAGGACGAGGGAGTAAAAAAAAAAAAGAAGGAAGAAATGTAATAGAGCCAAGTCCTAGAGGAAAACCTGGTTCAGTCTGCTTTCCACCGGACACTGGGGAGATTCATTCACCTTTCAGCAGGACAATAACCTTAAACACAAGGCCAAACGGTGGAGTTACTTACCACGACGACATTGAATGTTCCCGAGTGGCCTTGACTTGAAAATCTATGGAAAGACCTTAAATGGCTGTCTAGCAATGATCAACAACCAACTTGACGGAGCTTGGAGAATCTCTCTGACTCAGCCCCATCTCTGTGGAGAGTCCTCTCTCTGACTCAGCCCCATCTCTGAGGAGAGTCCTCTCTCTGACTCAGCCCCATCTCTGTGGAGAGTCCTCTCTCTGACTCAGCCCCATCTCTGTGGAGAGTCCGCTCTCTGACTCAGCCCCACCTCTGTGGAGAGTCCTCTCTCTGACTCGGCTCCACCTCTGTGGAGAGTCCTCTCTCTGACTCAGCCCCACCTCTGTGGAGAGTCCTCTCTCTGACTCAGCCCCACCTCTGTGGAGAGTCCTCTCTCTGACTCAGCCCCACCTCTGTGGAGAGTCATTTGTTTATTATCCTCTTTTCTCCAGAATCTGCTTCAGGTTAGAAGTGTGTGTTTGTTTGTTTAACAATCCTTGTGATTACCAGAAGTACTCACAGGGAGAGTAAAACAAGGAAAAGTTGGACAAGTGGGGACATTTTGCCAGTGGGCCAGGGACAATTATATCAATACTCTGTCATTATCAACAGTCTCCAATAATCAATAGTAAACTCTAATCAATAATCTGTCATTATCAACAGTCTTTGCGTTCTGTTCCTTCAGCGTGTCCAAAGAATGTAGGATGGGAGAAGAACCCTAAAGGAGCCATGGGACCCCGGATGGTCAACCTCAGTGAATGTATGGACCCAAAGAGGTACAATAAATCAACCAATCAGAAGGGGGTTACATCATGAGACTATCTCTATATGCATCTAGTGTCTATCTAACGTTCTGTATCTATAACACACCAGACTCGCAGAGTCCTCGGTGGATCTCAACCTGAAGTTGATGCGCTGGAGGCTGGTACCTTCTCTGAATCTGGACAAAGTGACTTCAACTAAGTGTCTGCTGCTGGGAGCTGGTACACTGGGCTGCAACGTAGCCAGGACTCTAATGGTGAGGACCTGCGATGTTGAGATGATTCAATTAGATTTCTAGATGATGAAATAGAGATCGGGGGGGGTTCTACTAAGTGTCTGCTGCTGGAGGCTTGGTACCCTGGGCTGCAACGTAGCCTGCGATGTTTAGATTACATCATGGAAACACAGACTGGCAATAATATATCCTGTATACCTTCTGACCAGGTCAAACACATCATGTCAATGCACTTGGACATGCTTGAAGTGACTCTAATGCTGAGCTCCTGGGTAGGTTTTTACATAAGGTCATGGGAACATGGAGAACATATACATTTAATATTTACATTTGAGTCAAATAGCAGACACTTATCTAGCTGTACATGTAGATAGAGACTATATAACATGGAGACTATATAACATGGAGACTATATAACATGTAGAGAGAGACTATATAACATGGAGACTATATAACATGGAGACTATATAACATGGAGAGAGAGACTATATAACATGCAGAGAGAGACTATATAACATGTAGAGAGAGACTATATAACATGTAGAGAGAGACTATATAACATGTAGAGAGAGACTATATAACATGTAGAGAGAGACTATATAACATGTAGAGAGAGACTATATAACATGTAGAGAGAGACTATATAACATGTAGAGAGAGACTATATAACATGTAGAGAGAGACTATATAACATGTAGAGAGCGACTATATAACATGGAGACTATATAACATGGAGACTATATAACATGTAGAGAGAGACTATATAACATGTAGAGAGAGACTATATAACATGTAGACTATATAACATGTAGAGAGAGACTATATAACATGTAGACTATATAACATGTAGAGACTATATAACATGTAGAGAGAGACTATATAACATGTAGAGAGAGACTATATAACATGGAGACTATATAACATGGAGACTATATAACATGTAGAGAGAGACTATATAACATGTAGAGAGAGACTATATAACATGTAGACTATATAACATGTAGAGAGAGACTATATAACATGTAGACTATATAACATGTAGAGACTATATAACATGTAGAGAGACTATATAACATGCAGACTATATAACATGTAGAGAGAGACTATATAACATGTAGAGAGAGACTATGTAACATGTAGAGAGAGACTATGTAACATGTAGAGAGAGACTATATAACATGTAGAGAGAGACTATATAACATGTAGAGAGAGACTATATAACATGTAGAGAGACTATATAACATGTAGAGACTATATAACATGTAGAGAGAGACTATATAACATGTAGACTATATAACATGTAGAGAGAGACTATATAACATGTAGACTATATAACATGTAGAGAGAGACTATATAACATGTAGAGAGAGACTATATAACATGTAGAGAGAGACTATATAACATGTAGAGAGAGACTATATAACATGTAGAGAGAGACTATATAACATGGAGACTATATAACATGGAGACTATATAACATGTAGAGAGAGACTATATAACATGTAGAGAGAGACTATATAACATGTAGAGAGAGACTATATAACATGTAGACTATATAACATGTAGAGAGAGACTATATAACATGTAGACTATATAACATGTAGAGAGACTATATAACATGCAGACTATATAACATGTAGAGAGAGACTATATAACATGTAGAGAGAGACTATGTAACATGTAGAGAGAGACTATATAACATGTAGAGAGAGACTATATAACATGTAGAGAGAGACTATATAACATGTAGAGAGACTATATAACATGTAGAGACTATATAACATGTAGAGAGAGACTATATAACATGTAGAGAGAGACTATACCATGTAGAGAGACTATATAACATGTAGAGAGAGACTATATAACATGTAGAGACTATATAACATGCAGAGAGAGACTATATGTAACATGCAGAGAGAGACTATATAACATGCAGAGACTATATAACATGTAGAGAGAGACTATATAACATGTAGAGACTATATAACACGTAGACTATATAACATGTAGAGAGAGACTATATAACATGTAGACTATATAACATGTAGAGAGAGACTATATAACATGTAGAGAGAGACTATATAACATGTAGACTATATAACATGTAGAGAGAGACTATATAACATGTAGACTATATAACATGTAGAGAGACTATATAACATGCAGACTATATAACATGTAGAGAGAGACTATATAACATGTAGAGAGAGACTATGTAACATGTAGAGAGAGACTATATAACATGTAGAGAGAGACTATATAACATGTAGAGAGAGACTATATAACATGTAGAGAGACTATATAACATGTAGAGACTATATAACATGTAGAGAGAGACTATATAACATGTAGAGAGAGACTATACCATGTAGAGAGACTATATAACATGTAGAGAGAGACTATATAACATGTAGAGACTATATAACATGCAGAGAGAGACTATATGTAACATGCAGAGAGAGACTATATAACATGCAGAGACTATATAACATGTAGAGAGAGACTATATAACATGTAGAGACTATATAACACGTAGACTATATAACATGTAGAGAGAGACTATATAACATGTAGACTATATAACATGTAGAGAGAGACTATATAACACGTAGACTATATAACATGTAGAGAGAGACTATATAACATGTAGAGAGAGACTATATAACATGTAGACTATATAACATGTAGAGGGAGACTATATAACATGTAGAGAGAGACTATATAACACGTAGAGAAAGACTATATAACATGTAGAGAGAGACTATATAACATGTAGAGAGAGACTATATAACATAGAGACTATATGTAACATGCAGAGAGAGACTATATAACATGTAGAGAGAGACTATATAACATGTAGAGAGAGACTATATAACATAGAGACTATATGTAACATGCAGAGAGAGACTATATAACATGTAGAGAGAGACTATATAACATGTAGAGAGCGACTATATAACATGTAGAGAGCGACTATATAACATGTAGAGAGAGACTATATAACATGTAGAGACTATATAACATGTAGACTATATAACATGTAGAGAGAGACTATATAACATGCAGAGACTATATAACATGTAGAGACTATATAACATGTAGACTATATAACATGTAGAGAGAGACTATATAACATGTAGAGAGAGACTATATAACATGTAGAGAGAGACTATATAACATGCAGAGACTATATAACATGTAGAGAGACTATATAACATGTAGACTATATAACATGTAGAGAGAGACTATATAACATGTAGACTATATAACATGTAGAGAGAGACTATATAACACGTAGACTATATAACATGTAGAGAGAGACTATATAACATGTAGAGAGAGACTATATAACATGTAGAGAGAGACTATATAACATGCAGAGAGAGACTATATAACATGCAGAGAGAGACTATATAACATGCAGAGAGAGACTATATAACATGCAGAGAGAGACTATATAACTTGCGGAGAGAGACTATATAACATGCGGAGAGAGACTATATAACATGCGGAGAGAGACTATATAACATGCAGAGAGAGACTATATAACATGCAGAGAGAGACTATATAACATGCAGAGAGAGACTATATAACATGCAGAGATAGACTATATAACATGCAGAGAGAGACTATATAACATGCAGAGAGAGACTATATAACATGCAGAGAGAGACTATATAACATGCAGAGAGAGACTATATAACATGTAGAGAGAGACTATATAACATGTAGAGACTATATAACATGTAGACTATATAACATGCAGAGAGAGACTATATAACATGCGGAGAGAGACTATATAACATGTAGAGAGAGACTATATAACATGTAGAGAGAGACTATATAACATGTAGAGAGACTATATAACATGTAGAGAGAGACTATATAACATGTAGAGAGACTATATAACATGTAGAGACTATATAACATGTAGAGAGAGACTATATACCATGTAGAGAGAGACTATATAACATGTAGAGAGAGACTATATAACATGCAGAGAGACTATATGTAACATGCAGAGAGAGACTATATAACATGCAGAGACTATATAACATGTAGAGAGAGACTATATAACATGTAGAGACTATATAACACGTAGACTATATAACATGTAGAGAGAGACTATATAACATGTAGACTATATAACATGTAGAGAGAGACTATATAACATGCAGAGACTATATAACATGTAGAGAGAGACTATATAACATGTAGAGACTATATAACACGTAGACTATATAACATGTAGAGAGAGACTATATAACATGTAGAGACTATATAACATGTAGAGAGAGACTATATAACATGTAGACTATATAACATGTAGAGAGAGACTATATAACATGTAGAGAGAGACTATATAACACGTAGACTATATAACATGTAGAGAGAGACTATATAACATGTAGAGAGAGACTATATAACATGTAGACTATATAACATGTAGAGAGAGACTATATAACATGTAGAGAGAGACTATATAACACGTAGACTATATAACATGTAGAGAGAGACTATATAATATGTAGAGACTATATAACATGTAGAGAGACACTATAACATGGAGAGACTACATGTAACATGCAGAGAGAGACTATATGTAACATGCAGAGAGAGACTATATAACATGTAGAGAGACTATATAACATGTAGAGAAAGACTATATAACATGTAGAGAAAGACTATATAACATGTAGAGAGAGACTATATAACATGTAGAGAGAGACTATATAACATGTAGAGAGAGACTATATAACATGTAGAGAGAGACTATATAACATGTAGAGACTATATAACATGTAGACTATATAACATGCAGAGAGAGACTATATAACATGCGGAGAGAGACTATATAACATGCAGAGAGAGACTATATAACATGCAGAGAGAGACTATATAACATGTAGAGAGAGACTATATAACATGTAGAGACTATATAACATGTAGACTATATAACATGCAGAGAGAGACTATATAACATGCGGAGAGAGACTATATAACATGTAGAGAGAGACTATATAACATGTAGAGAGAGACTATGTAACATGTAGAGAGAGACTATATAACATGTAGAGAGAGACTATATAACATGTAGAGAGACTATATAACATGTAGAGAGAGACTATATAACATGTAGAGACTATATAACATGTAGAGAGAGACTATATACCATGTAGAGAGAGACTATATAACATGTAGAGACTATATAACATGTAGAGAGAGACTATATAACATGTGGAGACTATATAACATGTAGACTATATAACATGTAGAGAGAGACTATATAACATGTAGACTATATAACATGTAGAGAGAGACTATATAACACGTAGACTATATAACATGTAGAGAGAGACTATATAATATGTAGAGACTATATAACATGTAGAGAGACACTAACATGGAGAGACTACATGTAACATGCAGAGAGAGACTATATGTAACATGCAGAGAGAGACTATATAACATGTAGAGAGACTATATAACATGTAGAGAGAGACTATATAACATGTAGAGAAAGACTATATAACATGTAGAGAAAGACTATATAACATGTAGAGAAAGACTATATAACATGTAGAGAGACTATATAACATGTAGAGAGAGACTATATAACATGTAGAGAGAGACTATATAACATGTAGAGAGAGACTATATAACATGTAGAGACTATATAACATGTAGAGAGAGACTATATAACATGCAGAGAGAGACTATATAACATGCAGAGAGAGACTATATAACATGTAGAGAGAGACTATATAACATGTAGAGAGAGACTATATAACATGTAGAGACTATATAACATGTAGACTATATAACATGCAGAGAGAGACTATATAACATGCGGAGAGAGACTATATAACATGTAGAGAGAGACTATATAACATGTAGAGAGAGACTATGTAACATGTAGAGAGAGACTATATAACATGTAGAGAGAGACTATATAACATGTAGAGAGACTATATAACATGTAGAGAGAGACTATATAACATGTAGAGAGACTATATAACATGTAGAGACTATATAACATGTAGAGAGAGACTATATACCATGTAGAGAGAGACTATATAACATGTAGAGACTATATAACATGTAGACTATATAACATGTAGAGAGAGACTATATAACATGCAGAGACTATATAACATGTAGAGAGAGACTATATAACATGTAGAGACTATATAACATGTAGACTATATAACATGTAGAGAGAGACTATATAACATGTAGAGAGAGACTATATAACATGCAGAGACTATATAACATGTAGAGAGAGACTATATAACATGTAGAGAGAGACTATATAACATGCAGAGAGAGACTATATAACATGTAGACTATATAACATGTAGAGAGAGACTATATAACACGTAGACTATATAACACGTAGACTATATAACATGTAGAGAGAGACTATATAACATGTAGAGAGAGACTATATAACATGTAGAGAGAGACTATATAACATGTAGAGAGAGACTATAAAACATGTAGAGAGAGACTATATAACATGTAGAGACTATATAACATGTAGAGAGAGACTATATAACATGTGGAGACTATATAACATGTAGA
Source organism: Oncorhynchus kisutch (assembly GCF_002021735.2). Lineage (NCBI taxonomy): Eukaryota > Metazoa > Chordata > Actinopteri > Salmoniformes > Salmonidae > Oncorhynchus > Oncorhynchus kisutch. Next base: position 74,083,624 of record NC_034178.2, read on the forward strand.
CTATATAACATGTAGAGAGAGACTATATAACATGTAGACTATATAACATGTAGAGAGAGACTATATAACATGTAGAGAGAGACTATATAACACGTAGACTATATAACATGTAGAGAGAGACTATATAATATGTAGAGACTATATAACATGTAGAGAGACACTATAACATGGAGAGACTACATGTAACATGCAGAGAGAGACTATATGTAACATGCAGAGAGAGACTATATAACATGTAGAGAGACTATATAACATGTAGAGAGAGACTATATAACATGTAGAGAGAGACTATATAACATGCAGAGAGAGACTATATAACATGCGGAGAGAGACTATATAACATGTAGAGAGAGACTATATAACATGTAGAGAGAGACTATGTAACATGTAGAGAGAGACTATATAACATGTAGAGAGAGACTATATAACATGTAGAGAGACTATATAACATGTAGAGAGAGACTATATAACATGTAGAGAGACTATATAACATGTAGAGACTATATAACATGTAGAGAGAGACTATATACCATGTAGAGAGAGACTATATAACATGTAGAGACTATATAACATGTAGACTATATAACATGTAGAGAGAGACTATATAACATGCAGAGACTATATAACATGTAGAGAGAGACTATATAACATGTAGAGACTATATAACATGTAGACTATATAACATGTAGAGAGAGACTATATAACATGTAGAGAGACTATATAACATGCAGAGACTATATAACATGTAGAGAGAGACTATATAACATGTAGAGAGAGACTATATAACATGCAGAGAGAGACTATATAACATGTAGACTATATAACATGTAGAGAGAGACTATATAACACGTAGACTATATAACACGTAGACTATATAACATGTAGAGAGAGACTATATAACATGTAGAGAAAGACTATATAACATGTAGAGAAAGACTATATAACATGTAGAGAAAGACTATATAACATGTAGAGAGAGACTATATAACATGTAGAGAGAGACTATATAACATGTAGAGAGAGACTATATAACATGTAGAGAGAGACTATATAACATGCAGAGAGAGACTATATAACATGCGGAGAGAGACTATATAACATGTAGAGAGAGACTATATAACATGTAGAGAGAGACTATGTAACATGTAGAGAGAGACTATATAACATGTAGAGAGAGACTATATAACATGTAGAGAGACTATATAACATGTAGAGAGAGACTATATAACATGTAGAGAGACTATATAACATGTAGAGACTATATAACATGTAGAGAGAGACTATATACCATGTAGAGAGAGACTATATAACATGTAGAGACTATATAACATGTAGACTATATAACATGTAGAGAGAGACTATATAACATGCAGAGACTATATAACATGTAGAGAGAGACTATATAACATGTAGAGACTATATAACATGTAGACTATATAACATGTAGAGAGAGACTATATAACATGTAGAGAGACTATATAACATGCAGAGACTATATAACATGTAGAGAGAGACTATATAACATGTAGAGAGAGACTATATAACATGCAGAGAGAGACTATATAACATGTAGACTATATAACATGTAGAGAGAGACTATATAACACGTAGACTATATAACACGTAGACTATATAACATGTAGAGAGAGACTATATAACATGTAGAGAGAGACTATATAACATGTAGAGAGAGACTATATAACATGTAGAGAGAGACTATAAAACATGTAGAGAGAGACGATAAAACATGTAGAGAGAGACGATATAACATGTAGAGAGAGACGATATAACATGTAGAGAGAGACTATATAACATGTAGAGAGAGACTATATAACATGTAGAGAGAGACTATATAACATGTAGACTATATAACATGTAGAGAGAGACTATATAACATGTAGAGAGAGACTATATAACATGTAGAGAGAGACTATATAACATGTAGAGAGACTATATAACATGTAGAGAGAGACTATATAACATGTAGAGAGAGACTATATAACATGTAGAGACTATATAACACGTAGACTATATAACATGTAGAGAGAGACTATATAACATGTAGAGAGAGACTATATAACATGTAGAGAGACTATATAACATGTAGACTATATAACATGTAGAGAGAGACTATATAACATGTAGAGACTATATAACATGTAGAGAGAGACTACAACATGGAGAGACTATATAACATGTAGACTATATAACATGTAGAGAGAGAGACTATATAACATGTAGAGAGAGACTATATAACATGTAGTGACTACATGTAACATGCAGAGAGAGACTACATGTAACATGTAGAGAGAGACTATATAACATGTAGAGAGAGACTATATAACATGTAGAGAGAGACTATATAACATGTAGAGAAAGACTATATAACATGTAGAGAAAGACTATATAACATGTAGAGAGAGACTATATAACATGTAGAGAGAGACTATATAACATGTAGAGAGAGACTATATAACATGTAGAGAGAGACTATATAACATGTAGAGAGAGACTATATAACATGTAGAGAGAGACTATATAACATGTAGAGAGAGACTATATAACATGTAGAGAGAGACTATGTAACATGTAGAGAGAGACTATGTAACATGTAGAGAGAGACTATGTAACATGTAGAGAGAGACTATATAACATGTAGAGAGAGACTATATAACATATAGAGACTATATGTAACATGCAGAGAGAGACTATATAACATGTAGAGAGACTATATAACATGTAGAGAGAGACTATATAACATGTAGAGAGAGACTATATAACATGCAGAGAGAGACTATATAACATGCAGAGAGAGGCTATATAACATGTAGAGAGAGACTATATAACATGTAGAGGTAGACTATATAACATGTAGAGAGATTCTATATAACATGTAGAGAGAGACTATATAACATGTAGACTATATAACATGTAGAGAGAGACTATATAACATGTAGAGAGAGACTATATAACATGTAGACTATATAACATGTAGAGACTATATAACCTGTAGAGAGAGACTATATAACATGTAGAGAGAGACTATATAACATGTAGAGAGAGACTATATAACATGTAGAGAGAGACTATATAACATGTAGAGAGAGACTATATAACATGTAGAGAGAGACTATATAACATGCAGAGAGAGAATATATAACATGTAGAATATATAACATGTAGAGAGAGACTATATAACATGTAGAGAGAGACTATATAACATGTAGAGAGAGACTATATAACATGGTGAGAGAGACTATATAACATGTAGAGACTATATAACATGTAGAGAGACTATATAACATGTCGAGAGAGACTATATAACATGTAGAGCCTATATAACATGGATACTATATAACATGTAGAGAGAGACTATATAACATGTAGAGAGAGACTATATAACATGTAGAGAGAGACTATATAACATGCAGAGAGAGACTATATAACATGTAGAATATATAACATGTAGAGAGAGACTATATAACATGTAGAGAGAGACTATATAACATGTAGAGAGAGACTATATAACATGCAGAGAGAGACTATATAACATGTAGAATATATAACATGTAGAGAGAGACTATATAACATGTAGAGAGAGACTATATAACATGTAGAGAGAGACTATATAACATGTAGAGAGAGACTATATAACATGTAGAGAGAGACTATATAACATGTAGAGAGAGACTATATAACATGTAGAGAGAGACTATATAACATGTAGAGAGAGACTATATAACATGCAGAGAGAGACTATATAACATGTAGAATATATAACATGTAGAGAGAGACTATATAACATGTAGAGAGAGACTATATAACATGGTGAGAGAGACTCTTGTTATTGTGCTCTACAGGGATGGGGAGTGATGTTATCTTGTTGTTGTGCTCTACAGGGATGGGGAGTGATGTTATCTTGTTATCTTGTTATTGTGTTCTACAGGGCTTGGGAGTGATGTTATCTTGTTATTGTGCTCTACAGGGCTGGGGAGTGATGTTATCTTGTTATTGTGCTCTACAGGGCTGGGGAGTGAGACACATCACGTTTGTGGACAACTCTAAGATCTCTTACTCCAACCCAGTCAGACAACCGCTGTATGAGTTTGAAGACTGTCTGGGAGGAGGCAAGTCCAAGGCCCTCGCTGCCGTCGACAGACTGGGCAAGATCTTCCCTGGAGTGGTGAGTTCCTGACCTATGACCTCTAACCCTAACCCCTGACCTCTAAACCCATCTCTAACCCTCTATCTCAATAACACCACTTACCCTAACCCTGTCATGGTGAGGCGTTTTCACCACAGACAACGCACAGTTTCAGTCTTCTCTTTATGCTCGGGGTCCACAGTCAGCACACAGTTTCAGTCTTTATGCTCGGGGTCCACAGTCAGCACACAGTTTCAGTCTTTATGCTCGGGGTCCACAGTCAGCACACAGTTTCAGTCTTTATGCTCGGGGTCCACAGTCAGCACACAGTTTCAGTCTTTATGCTCGGGGTCCACAGTCAGCACACAGTTTCAGTCTTTATGCTCGGGGTCCACAGTCAGCACACAGTTTCAGTCTTTACACAGACCGCTTCGGGGCTTTGTGTGAGCAAGCCTCATAAACAAATCAGTTGCACTGCAGACAGGTGTCTGGGGCCTTGTTTCCTGTGCACCTGCCCACTTGACATTGTCCTGTTTTTCCCCGAGTGGGGAAGAAGGTGATCAGGACGCACGGCTGCCTCCTAGGCTGCCTCCACGGCTGCCTCCTAGGCTGCCTCCTTGTGGCTCCTCGGCTGCCTCCTAGGCTGCCTCCTTGTGGCTCCTCGGCTGCCTCCTCGGCTGCCTCCTCGGCTGCCTCCTCGGCTGCCTCCTTGTGGCTCCTCGGCTGCCTCCTTGTGGCTCCTAGGCTGCCTCCTTGTGGCTCCTCTGCTGCCTCCTTGTCGCTCCTCGGCTGCCTCCTCGGCTGCCTCCTTGGCGGCTGTAGCTTCATTACTGGCGTTCAAGTGGTTCTCACGTAGCTCACATGCCAAATTCATGATGAAATCTCTCCTGCCGACTGTCTTGTACAACACGTGCGCGTCGATAACAGCCATGTTGATGCACGTTGTAGAACACAGTAACAGGCCAACTGTGAGTACCTCCGAGGGGGAGATTTTTATGTGCAATTTCCAGCCGTTCGTCACAAAATAATTAGACCGCCCACAATTCTTCATCATCGTTACACTGTGGTTCTAAATTCAATCACCCTCCTCATTTCAGATCATTCAAATTCAATTATCATATGATATCTGTTTTCTATTGCTCATTCACTCATTCATCCAGTGAGATTAGTTTTTTTTTTTTTACTGAACAAAAATATGAGAGCAACATGCAGCAATTTCAACGATTTTACTGAGGTACAGCTCACGTAAGGAAATCAGATCGTTAAAATATATCTAATCTATGGATTTCACATGACTGGGAATAGATATCTAAATCAAATAAACTTTAAATCTTTTTTTTTTAAAGATAGAGGTGTGGATCAGAACCAGTCAGTATCTGGTGTGACCACCGTTTGCCTCATGCAGCGCGACACGTCTCCTTCACATAGAGTTGATCAGGTTTTTGATTGTGGCCTGTGGAATGTTGTCCCACTCTTATTCAATGGCTCTGCAAAGTCAAATCAATTTTATTAGTCACATGCGCCGAATACAACAGGTGTAGTAGACCTTACAGTGAAATGCTGAATACAACAGGTGTAGTAGACCTTACAGTGAAATGCTGAATACAACAGGTGTAGTAGACCTTACAGTGAAATGCTGAATACAACAGGTGTAGTAGACCTTACAGTGAAATGCTGAATACAACAGGTGTAGTAGACCTTACAGTGAAATGCTGAATACAACAGGTGTAGTAGACCTGACAGTGAAATGCTGAATACAACAGGTGTAGTAGACCTTACAGTGACATGCTGAATACAACAGGTGTAGTAGACCTTACAGTGAAATGCTGAATACAACAGGTGTAGTAGACCTCACAGTGACATGCTGAATACAACAGGTGTAGTAGACCTTACAGTGAAATGCTGAATACAACAGGTGTAGTAGACCTCACAGTGAAATGCTGAATACAACAGGTGTAGTAGACCTTACAGTGACATGCTGAATACAACAGGTGTAGTAGACCTCACAGTGAAATGCTGAATACAACAGGTGTAGTAGACCTTACAGTGAAATGCTGAATACAACAGGTGTAGTAGACCTTACAGTGACATGCTGAATACAACAGGTGTAGTAGACCTTACAGTGAAATGCTGAATACAACAGGTGTAGTAGACCTTACAGTGAAATGCTGAATACAACAGGTGTAGTAGACCTCACAGTGAAATGCTGAATACAACAGGTGTAGTAGACCTTACAGTGAAATGCTGAATACAACAGGTGTAGTAGACCTCACAGTGAAATGCTGACTACAACAGGTGTAGTAGACCTTACAGTGAAATGCTGACTACAACAGGTGTAGTAGACCTTACAGTGAAATGCTGAATACAACAGGTGTAGTAGACCTTACAGTGAAATGCTGAATACAACAGGTGTAGTAGACCTCACAGTGAAATGCTGACTACAACAGGTGTAGTAGACCTTACAGTGAAATGCTGAATACAACAGGTGTAGTAGACCTTACAGTGAAATGCTGAATACAACAGGTGTAGTAGACCTTACAGTGAAATGCTGAATACAACAGGTGTAGTAGACCTTACAGTGAAATGCTGAATACAACAGGTGTAGTAGACCTGACAGTGAAATGCTGAATACAACAGGTGTAGTAGACCTCACAGTGAAATGCTGAATACAACAGGTGTAGACCTTACAGTGAAATGCTGAATACAACAGGTGTAGGTAGACCTTACAGTGAAATGCTGAATACAACAGGTGTAGTAGACCTGACAGTGAAATGCTGAATACAACAGGTGTAGGTAGACCTTACAGTGAAATGCTGAATACAACAGGTGTAGTAGACCTCACAGTGAAATGCTGAATACAACAGGTGTAGTAGACCTGACAGTGAAATGCTGAATACAACAGGTGTAGTAGACCTGACAGTGAAATGCTGAATACAACAGGTGTAGTAGACCTTACAGTGAAATGATGAATACAACAGGTGTAGTAGACCTTACAGTGAAATGATGAATACAACAGGTGTAGTAGACCTCAGCAGCAGGAGGGGGGGGGACAGGATACATAATGCCCATAGGGGAGCAGCGGGGGGGGGCAGGATACATAATGTCCATAGGGGAGCGGGGGGGGGGGGGGGGGGGATACATAATGTCCATAGGGGAGCAGCAGGGGGGGGGGGGGGGGGTCAGGATACATAATGTCCATAGGGGAGCAGCAGGGGGGGGGGGGGCAGCAGGATACATAATGTCCATGGGGGGGGGGGGGGCAGGATACATAATGTCCATAGGGGAGCAGGGGGGGGGGGGGCAGGATACATAATGTCCATAAGGGAGCAGCAGGGGGGGCAGGATACATAATGTCCATGGGGGGGGGGGGGACAGGATACATAATGTCCATAGGGGAGCAGGGGGGGGGGGGGATACATAATGTCCATCGGGGAGCAGCAGGGGGGGGGGCAGGATACATAATGTCCATAAGGGAGCAGCAGGAGGGGCAGGATACATAATGTCCATGGGGGGGGGGCAGGATACATAATGTCCATTGGGGTAGTTAAGACATGAAGTGTTGTTGCTAGGTAACATGCTGAGATTCATGGGGAGTGAGCTGCCAAGGGAACCGATTGGCTAAAAATGAAATGATAACAAATCCTTTACTCAGTGACGTCACTCCCATATAATTCTATTGTCACTCCCACTAAGGCCAGTTTAGAATGGTTGATGTCCCAGGTTTATATGCGCTGTGTGCAATTTCTTCTCGCCAGACCAGAAACGCAGGCAGACGGTGATCCCAACGTCATCAATTACACACACACACACACACACACACACACACACACACACACACACACACACACAGATGATTCCATCATGACCAGAACACAAACAAGCCACCAGTCTCCCAGCCCTCTCTCATCACCACTGACCATGGGCAGAGCACACACACACACACACACACACATCAGATGAGGATGTGACTGGTGATTAGGACACCATCATTAGAATATTACAACACCCACTCAGATGGAATCTGCTTTGTGTTAAAGGCTCCTACAGATGGAATCTGCTTTGTGTTAATGGCTCCTACAGATGGAATCTGCTTTGTGTTAAAGGCTCCTACAGATGGAATCTGCTTTGTGTTAATGGCTCCTACAGATGGAATCTGCTTTGTGTTAAAGGCTCCTACAGATGGAATCTGCATTCTGTTAAAGGCTCCTACAGATGGAATCTGCTTTGTGTTAATGGCTCCTACAGATGGAATCCGCTTTGTGTTAATGGATCCTACAGATGGAATCTGCTTTGTGTTAACTTCTAAAAGTCTAAGCCCTTGGGGGGGGGGGTCCTTTTGGTGTCCCACTTTTTGTTTTAATTTAATTTGGCCTTTACTGCTATAGCCCGTGGAAACGCAATGAATAACACATTCATAAATGGCACAAAAAGACAGTTACAAAATAACTAAGGTTTTGAAGTGTCGGTCCTATATACGACCCCCCCGTTTGGTCCACAGGCTGTTGTTCTACCAATATTTGTTTTTGGCAAATATACTTGTATATATATAAAAAATGATGGCACACGAGACACCTGTCTGTTTCACGCCTGTCTCAGTGGACTGACCCATTGTGGAGGTCTGTCTCAGTGGACTGACCCATTATGGAGGCCTGTCTCAGTGGACTGACCCATTATGGAGGCCTGTCTCAGTGGACTGACCCATTGTGGAGGTCTGTCTCAGTGGACTGACCCATTGCGGAGGCCTGTCTGTTTCACGCCTGTCTCAGTGGACTGACCCATTGTGGAGGTCTGTCTCAGTGGACTGACCCATTATGGAGGCCTGTCTCAGTGGACTGACCCATTGTGGAGGTCTGTCTGTTTCACGCCTGTCTCAGTGGACTGACCCATTGTGGAGGCCTGTCTGTTTCACGCCTGTCTCAGTGGACTGACCCATTGTGGAGGTCTGTCTCAGTGGACTGACCCATTGTGGAGGTCTGTCTCAGTGGACTGACCCATTGTGGAGGTCTGTCTCAGTGGACTGACCCATTGTGGAGGTCTGTCTCAGTGGACTGACCCATTGTGGAGGTCTGTCTGATTCACGCCTGTCTCAGTGGACTGACCCATTGTGGAGGTCTGTCTCAGTGGACTGACCCATTGCGGAGGTCTGTCTCAGTGGACTGACCCATTGTGGAGGTCTGTCTCAGTGGACTGACCCATTGTGGAGGCCTGTCTGTTTCACGCCTGTCTCAGTGGACTGACCCATTGTGGAGGTCTGTCTCAGTGGACTGACCCATTGTGGAGGTCTGTCTCAGTGGACTGACCCATTGTGGAGGTCTGTCTCAGTGGACTGACCCATTGTGGAGGTCTGTCTCAGTGGACTGACCCATTGTGGAGGTCTGTCTCAGTGGACTGACCCATTGTGGAGGTCTGTCTCAGTGGACTGACCCATTGCGGAGGTCTGTCTCAGTGGACTGACCCATTGCGGAGGTCTGTCTCAGTGGACTGACCCATTGTGGAGGTCTGTCTCAGTGGACTGACCCATTGTGGAGGTCTGTCTCAGTGGACTGACCCATTGTGGAGGTCTGTCTCAGTGGACTGACCCATTGTGGAGGTCTGTCTCAGTGGACTGACCCATTGTGGAGGTCTGTCTCAGTGGACTGACCCATTATGGAGGCCTGTCTCAGTGGACTGACCCATTGTGGAGGTCTGTCTCAGTGGACTGACCCATTATGGAGGCCTGTCTCAGTGGACTGACCCATTGTGGAGGTCTGTCTCAGTGGACTGACCCATTGTGGAGGTCTGTCTCAGTGGACTGACCCATTGCGGAGGTCTGTCTCAGTGGACTGACCCATTGCGGAGGTCTGTCTCAGTGGACTGACCCATTGCGGAGGTCTGTCTCAGTGGACTGACCCATTGCGGAGGCCTGTCTCAGTGGACTGACCCATTGCGGAGGCCTGTCTCAGTGGACTGACCCATTGCGGAGGCCTGTCTCAGTGGACTGACCCATTGCGGAGGCCTGTCTCAGTGGACTGACCCATTGCGGAGGCCTGTCTCAGTGGACTGACCCATTGCGGAGGCCTGTCTCAGTGGACTGACCCATTGCGGAGGCCTGTCTCAGTGGACTGACCCATTGCGGAGGCCTGTCTCAGTGGACTGACCCATTGCGGAGGCCTGTCTCAGTGGACTGACCCATTGCGGAGGCCTGTCTCAGTGGACTGACCCATTGCGGAGGCCTGTCTCAGTGGACTGACCCATTGCGGAGGCCTGTCTCAGTGGACTGACCCATTGCGGAGGCCTGTCTCAGTGGACTGACCCATTGCGGAGGTCTGTCTCAGTGGACTGACCCATTGCGGAGGTCTGTCTCAGTGGACTGACCCATTGCGGAGGTCTGTCTCAGTGGACTGACCCATTGCGGAGGCCTGTCTCAGTGGACTGACCCATTGCGGAGGTCTGTCTCAGTGGACTGACCCATTGCGGAGGTCTGTCTCAGTGGACTGACCCATTGCGGAGGTCTGTCTCAGTGGACTGACCCATTGCGGAGGTCTGTCTCAGTGGACTGACCCATTGCGGAGGTCTGTCTCAGTGGACTGACCCATTGCGGAGGTCTGTCTCAGTGGACTGACCCATTGCGGAGGTCTGTCTCAGTGGACTGACCCATTGCGGAGGCCTGTCTCAGTGGACTGACCCATTGCGGAGGCCTGTCTCAGTGGACTGACCCATTGCGGAGGCCTGTCTCAGTGGACTGACCCATTGCGGAGGCCTGTCTCAGTGGACTGACCCATTGCGGAGGCCTGTCTCAGTGGACTGACCCATTGCGGAGGCCTGTCTCAGTGGACTGACCCATTGAGGAGGTCTGTCTCAGTGGACTGACCCATTGCGGAGGTCTGTCTCAGTGGACTGACCCATTGCGGAGGTCTGTCTGGATATTTTCTCCCTGCATGCTGCAATGTTTTTATTTGTTGGCTTTATGTAGGTTATTTGCATATTGGCAATAGAAGTTACTTCTACATTTGTATATTTTGTATTATTGGTCGACCAAGATTATTTTTTTTTTTTCTCTACGACACCCCTAGTTCTATATCTAGGAGACATAAGAAAGCTCAGGAAATATTTGGTTTTTTTGGACACATATTTAATCCCATATTTTTGTCCTTGTTTTGAGTCCTGCGACACTTGTGGGGGGGGGGTGCAATCTGGCCTGTTCATCACACGTTGATCAGGTTGACTTTTTACCTGTGGTCATCGTACAGCTCCTGCAGGTGTGATGAAGTCATGGAAAGTTGAGCTGGTTGTGATCCCATCGGGATCTCTCTCATTTTCGATTCCGTGGTTGTGTTTAAAGTGATGCTCCAAGAGCTTTTGTAGAATTTCAGCCAGTAGTTTTGACAGTAATACGAACGAGACAAAACAGGTCCCTGAAAATTGTGCACCAATGTGTACCACAATATGTTACGTCAAATATATATATTTATAACTAACCCGAGAGAGACCAGAACCTGTCGTTTTCAATGGGAACGAATGAATCCTTGTGGGCAGAACAAGCAAGGAGGTGGGAAGAGCCAAGCATGAGCTAGCGAGATCTTATTGGTGCGTTCTAGCATTTATTTGCATATTTCTGTTAGGGAACGCCTACTCAAACGCTTACTCCTAAACAACACATTTAAAAAAAAAATAAACTTTGGCAAAGGGTAATGTCTAGAAAACTTAGTCCACTCAGTTTGTAAGATTCTAGTTTTGGGGACAAAATAAAACTGCATTGAGATCCAATATTCCATCGATGAGAAAATAAGCAGAATGTCGGCCATAATCTATCTCGCTCCATCTTCTCCCACTGCCTGCCACTGGGCTTCCCTCTCACCACCATATTTGGTCGTGAGTGGAAATGCCCAACTGGATTTCTTCACATTTATACACATCTTGGAAAAACATTTGGATCTTTGCTCATATTTGATTTATTTTAGCAATTCGTATGATACGTTACACGTTGGTGAGTGCTTAAGATCCCGGACCGCATCTTTAACAAGATGGGTATTATATCCTATGGTAACCTATACATATACCTAAACCTATGGTAACCTGGGGCGGCAGGGTAGCCTAGTGGTTAGAGCGTTGGACTTGGTCTGTCGTTCTGCCCCTGAACAGGCAGTTAACCCACTGTTCCTAGGCCGTCATTGAAAATAAGAATTTGTTCTTAACTGACTTGCCTAGTTAAATAAAGGTAAAAAATGATAAAATGATGTCTGTGTGCGTGGAAGGTCATACCATGAGCATCTCTATGCCAGTCAACCCATGTGATCTCTTTGTGTTATACCTATTGGCTAAACCTGATGATATTGTCCCTTTTATAGAATGCAGAGGGACACGTGATGAGCATCCCTATGCCAGGCCACCCGGTCAACTTCTCTGAGGCGACCATGTCTCAGGCCCGGCAGGACGTTGAACACCTGGAGAAACTGATCTCGGAGCACGACGTCGTCTTCCTGTTGATGGACACCAGGGAGAGTCGATGGCTGCCGACTGTTATAGCTGCCAGCAATAGGAAGGTAAGGGGGAGAGAGAGGGTACATGCATCAGGTCTCTACTTCGCTGGTAGAGAGAGGGTACAATCATCAGGTCTCTACTTCGCTGGTAGAGAGAGGGTACATGCATCAGGTCTCTACTTCGCTGGTAGAGAGAGGGTACATGCATCGGGTCTCTACTTCGCCGGTAGAGAGAGGGTACATGCATCGGGTCTCTACTTCGCCGGTAGAGAGAGGGTACATGCATCGGGTCGTCTAGCAGGGGTCGTCCAGCAGGGGTCGTCCAGCAGGGGTCGTCTAGCAGGGGTCGTCCAGCCGGGGGTTGTCCAGTGTGTGGCTCTACTGAAAAAAGGGTTCAAAATAAATGCTTTCCAAACTGCACCCTATTCCCTATAGTGCACTGCTTTCTACCAAGTCCCATAGGGAATAGGGTGCAGTTTGGGATGCACCCAGAGCATGTTCAGGTCTAATCAGATGGAATGGACTCTTCATAAGAACTGGTCTTTATTATGAAATCAACACAATCTGTTCGGGGGGCCGTCTTAGCCTGGAGAACACTGTGGATGTGTCTCAAATGATACCCTATTACCTATGGGTTCTGGTATAAAGTCGTGCACTATGTAGGGCTCTGGTCTAAAGTAGTGCACTATATAGGGCTCTGGTCTAAAGTAGTGCACTATATAGGGCTCTGGTCTAAAGTAGTGCACTATATAGGGCTCTGGTCTAAAGTAGTACACTATATAGGGAATAGGGCCCTGGTCTAAAGTAGTGCACTATATAGGGCTCTGGTCTAAAGTAGTGCACTATATAGGGAATAGGGCTCTGGTCTAAAGTAGTGCACTATATAGGGAATAGGGCCCTGGTCTAAAGTAGTGCACTATATAGGGAATAGGGCTCTGGTCTAAAGTAGTGCGCTATATAGGGCTCTGGTCTAAAGTAGTGCACTATATAGGGAATAGGGCTCTGGTCTAAAGTAGTGCACTATATAGGGAATAGGGCTCTGGTCTAAAGTAGTGCACTATATAGGGCCCTGGTCTAAAGTAGTGCACAATATAGGGCTCTGGTCTAAAGTAGTGCACTATATAGGGCTCTGGTCTAAAGTAGTGCACTATATAGGGCTCTGGTCTAAAGTAGTGCACTATATAGGGAATAGGGCCCTGGTCTAAAGTAGTGCACTATATAGGGCTCTGGTCTAAAGTAGTGCACTATATAGGGCTCTGGTCTAAAGTAGTGCACTATATAGGGCTCTGGTCTAAAGTAGTGCACTATATAGGGAATAGGGCCCTGGTCTAAAGTAGTACACTATATAGGGAATAGGGCCCTGGTCTAAAGTAGTGCACTATATAGGGCTCTGGTCTAAAGTAGTGCACTATATAGGGAATAGGGCTCTGGTCTAAAGTAGTGCACTATATAGGGCTCTGGTCTAAAGTAGTGCACTATATAGGGAATAGGGCTCTGGTCTAAAGTAGTGCACTATATAGGGAATAGGGCTCTGGTCTAAAGTAGTGCACTATATAGGGCCCTGGTCTAAAGTAGTGCACAATATAGGGCTCTGGTCTAAAGTAGTGCACTATATAGGGCCCTGGTCTAAAATAGTGCACAATATAGGGCTCTGGTCTAAAGTAGTGCACTATATAGGGCTCTGGTCTAAAGTAGTGCACTATATAGGGCTCTGGTCTAAAGTAGTGCACCATATAGGGAATAGGGCCCTGGTCTAAAGTAGTGCACTATATAGGGCTCTGGTCTAAAGTAGTGCACTATATAGGGCTCTGGTCTAAAGTAGTGCACTATATAGGGCTCTGGTCTAAAGTAGTGCACTATATAGGGCTCTGGTCTAAAGTAGTGCACTATATAGGGCTCTGGTCTAAAGTAGTGCACTATATAGGGAATAGGGCCCTGGTCTAAAGTAGTGCACTATATAGGGAATAGGGCTCTGGTCTAAAGTAGTGCGCTATATAGGGCTCTGGTCTAAAGTAGTGCACTATATAGGGAATAGGGCCCTGGTCTAAAGGAGTGCACTATATAGGGAATAGGGCCCTGGTCTAAAGTAGTGCACTATATAGGGCCCTGGTCTAAAGTAGTGCACTATATAGGGCTCTGGTCTAAAGCAGTGCACTATATAGGGCTCTGGTCTAAAGTGGGGCACCATATAGGGCTCTGGTCTAAAGTAGTGCACTATATAGGGAATAGGGCCCTGGTCTAAAGTAGTGCACTATATAGGGCTCTGGTCTAAAGTAGTGCACTATATAGGGAATAGGGCCCTGGTCTAAAGTAGTGCACTATATAGGGCTCTGGTCTAAAGTAGTGCACTATATAGGGAATAGGGCCCTGGTCTAAAGTAGTGCACTATATAGGGCTCTGGTCTAAAGTAGTGCACTATATAGGGAATAGGGCTCTGGTCTAAAGTAGTGCGCTATATAGGGCTCTGGTCTAAAGTAGTGCACTATATAGGGAATAGGGCTCTGGTCTAAAATAGTGCACTATATACTGAATAGGGCCCTGGTCTAAAGTAGTGCACTATATAGGGCTCTGGTCTAAAGTAGTGCACTATAAAGGGCTCTGGTCTAAAGTAGTGCACTATATAGGGCTCTGGTCTAAAGTAGTGCACTATATAGGGCTCTGGTCTAAAGTAGTGCACTATATAGGGCTCTGGTCTAAAGTAGTGCACTATATAGGGCTCTGGTCTAAAGTAGTGCACTATATAGGGCTCTGGTCTAAAGTAGTGCACTATATAGGGCTCTGGTCTAAAGTAGTGCACTATATAGGGCTCTGGTCTAAAGTAGTGCACTATATAGGGCTCTGGTCTAAAGCGGTGCACTATATAGGGCTCTGGTCTAAAGCAGTGCACTATATAGGGCTCTGGTCTAAAGTAGTGCACTATATAGGGCTCTGGTCTAAAGTAGTGCACTATATAGGGCTCTGGTCTAAAGTAGTGCACTATATAGGGCTCTGGTCTAAAGCAGTGCACTATATAGGGCTCTGGTCTAAAGCAGTGCACTATATAGGGCTCTGGTCTAAAGCAGTGCACTATATAGGGCTCTGGTCTAAAGCAGTGCACTATATAGGGCTCTGGTCTAAAGCAGTGCACTATATAGGGCTCTGGTCTAAAGTAGTGCACTATATAGGGAATAGGGCTCTGGTCTAAAGTAGTGCGCTATATAGGGCTCTGGTCTAAAGTAGTGCACTATATAGGGAATAGGGCTCTGGTCTAAAGTAGTGCACTATATAGGGAATAGGGCTCTGGTCTAAAGTAGTGCACAATATAGGGCTCTGGTCTAAAGTAGTGCACAATATAGGGCTCTGGTCTAAAGTAGTGCACTATATAGGGCTCTGGTCTAAAGTAGTGCACTATATAGGATATAGGGCTCTGGTCTAAAGTAGTGCACTATATAGGGAATAGGGCCCTGGTCTAAAGTAGTGCACTATATAGGGCTCTGGTCTAAAGTAGTGCACTATATAGGGCTCTGGTCTAAAGTAGTGCACTATATAGGGAATAGGGCTCTGGTCTAAAGTAGTGCACTATATAGGGAATAGGGCCCTGGTCTAAAGTAGTACACTATATAGGGAATAGGGCCCTGGTCTAAAGTAGTGCACTATATAGGGCTCTGGTCTAAAGTAGTGCACTATATAGGGAATAGGGCTCTGGTCTAAAGTAGTGCACTATATAGGGCTCTGGTCTAAAGTAGTGCACTATATAGGGAATAGGGCTCTGGTCTAAAGTAGTGCACTATATAGGGAATAGGGCTCTGGTCTAAAGTAGTGCACTATATAGGGCCCTGGTCTAAAGTAGTGCACAATATAGGGCTCTGGTCTAAAGTAGTGCACTATATAGGGCCCTGGTCTAAAATAGTGCACAATATAGGGCTCTGGTCTAAAGTAGTGCACTATATAGGGCTCTGGTCTAAAGTAGTGCACTATATAGGGCTCTGGTCTAAAGTAGTGCACCATATAGGGAATAGGGCCCTGGTCTAAAGTAGTGCACTATATAGGGCTCTGGTCTAAAGTAGTGCACTATATAGGGCTCTGGTCTAAAGTAGTGCACTATATAGGGCTCTGGTCTAAGTAGTGCACTATATAGGGCTCTGGTCTAAAGTAGTGCACTATATAGGGAATAGGGCCCTGGTCTAAAGTAGTGCACTATATAGGGAATAGGGCCCTGGTCTAAAGTAGTGCACTATATAGGGCCCTGGTCTAAAGTAGTGCACTATATAGGGCTCTGGTCTAAAGCAGTGCACTATATAGGGCTCTGGTCTAAAGTGGGGCACCATATAGGGCTCTGGTCTAAAGTAGTGCACTATATAGGGAATAGGGCTCTGGTCTAAAGTAGTGCGCTATATAGGGCTCTGGTCTAAAGTAGTGCACTATATAGGGAATAGGGCCCTGGTCTAAAGGAGTGCACTATATAGGGAATAGGGCCCTGGTCTAAAGTAGTGCACTATATAGGGCCCTGGTCTAAAGTAGTGCACTATATAGGGCTCTGGTCTAAAGCAGTGCACTATATAGGGCTCTGGTCTAAAGTGGGGCACCATATAGGGCTCTGGTCTAAAGTAGTGCACTATATAGGGAATAGGGCCCTGGTCTAAAGTAGTGCACTATATAGGGCTCTGGTCTAAAGTAGTGCACTATATAGGGAATAGGGCCCTGGTCTAAAGTAGTGCACTATATAGGGCTCTGGTCTAAAGTAGTGCACTATATAGGGAATAGGGCTCTGGTCTAAAGTAGTGCGCTATATAGGGCTCTGGTCTAAAGTAGTGCACTATATAGGGAATAGGGCTCTGGTCTAAAATAGTGCACTATATACTGAATAGGGCCCTGGTCTAAAGTAGTGCACTATATAGGGCTCTGGTCTAAAGTAGTGCACTATAAAGGGCTCTGGTCTAAAGTAGTGCACTATATAGGGCTCTGGTCTAAAGTAGTGCACTATATAGGGCTCTGGTCTAAAGTAGTGCACTATATAGGGCTCTGGTCTAAAGTAGTGCACTATATAGGGCTCTGGTCTAAAGTAGTGCACTATATAGGGCTCTGGTCTAAAGTAGTGCACTATATAGGGCTCTGGTCTAAAGTAGTGCACTATATAGGGCTCTGGTCTAAAGTAGTGCACTATATAGGGCTCTGGTCTAAAGCGGTGCACTATATAGGGCTCTGGTCTAAAGCAGTGCACTATATAGGGCTCTGGTCTAAAGTAGTGCACTATATAGGGCTCTGTCTAAAGTAGTGCACTATATAGGGCTCTGGTCTAAAGTAGTGCACTATATAGGGCTCTGGTCTAAAGCAGTGCACTATATAGGGCTCTGGTCTAAAGCAGTGCACTATATAGGGCTCTGGTCTAAAGCAGTGCACTATATAGGGCTCTGGTCTAAAGCAGTGCACTATATAGGGCTCTGGTCTAAAGCAGTGCACTATATAGGGCTCTGGTCTAAAGTAGTGCACTATATAGGGAATAGGGCTCTGGTCTAAAGTAGTGCGCTATATAGGGCTCTGGTCTAAAGTAGTGCACTATATAGGGAATAGGGCTCTGGTCTAAAGTAGTGCACTATATAGGGAATAGGGCTCTGGTCTAAGTAGTGCACAATATAGGGCTCTGGTCTAAAGTAGTGCACAATATAGGGCTCTGGTCTAAAGTAGTGCACTATATAGGGCTCTGGTCTAAAGTAGTGCACTATATAGGGCTCTGGTCTAAAGTAGTGCACTATATAGGATATAGGGCTCTGGTCTAAAGTAGTGCACTATATAGGGAATAGGGCCCTGGTCTAAAGTAGTGCACTATATAGGGCTCTGGTCTAAAGTAGTGCACTATATAGGGCTCTGGTCTAAAGTAGTGCACTATATAGGGAATAGGGCTCTGGTCTAAAGTAGTGCACTATATAGGGAATAGGGCCCTGGTCTAAAGTAGTACACTATATAGGGAATAGGGCCCTGGTCTAAAGTAGTGCACTATATAGGGCTCTGGTCTAAAGTAGTGCACTATATAGGGAATAGGGCTCTGGTCTAAAGTAGTGCACTATATAGGGCTCTGGTCTAAAGTAGTGCACTATATAGGGAATAGGGCTCTGGTCTAAAGTAGTGCACTATATAGGGAATAGGGCTCTGGTCTAAAGTAGTGCACTATATAGGGCCCTGGTCTAAAGTAGTGCACAATATAGGGCTCTGGTCTAAAGTAGTGCACTATATAGGCCCTGGTCTAAAATAGTGCACCAATATAGGGCTCTGGTCTAAAGTAGTGCACTATATAGGGCTCTGGTCTAAAGTAGTGCACTATATAGGGCTCTGGTCTAAAGTAGTGCACCATATAGGGAATAGGGCCCTGGTCTAAAGTAGTGCACTATATAGGGCTCTGGTCTAAAGTAGTGCACTATATAGGGCTCTGGTCTAAAGTAGTGCACTATATAGGGCTCTGGTCTAAAGTAGTGCACTATATAGGGCTCTGGTCTAAAGTAGTGCACTATATAGGGAATAGGGCCCTGGTCTAAAGTAGTGCACTATATAGGGAATAGGGCTCTGGTCTAAAGTAGTGCGCTATATAGGGCTCTGGTCTAAAGTAGTGCACTATATAGGGAATAGGGCCCTGGTCTAAAGGAGTGCACTATATAGGGAATAGGGCCCTGGTCTAAAGTAGTGCACTATATAGGGCCCTGGTCTAAAGTAGTGCACTATATAGGGCTCTGGTCTAAAGCAGTGCACTATATAGGGCTCTGTCTAAAGTGGGGCACCATATAGGGCTCTGGTCTAAAGTAGTGCACTATATAGGGAATAGGGCCCTGGTCTAAAGTAGTGCACTATATAGGGCTCTGGTCTAAAGTAGTGCACTATATAGGGAATAGGGCCCTGGTCTAAAGTAGTGCACTATATAGGGCTCTGGTCTAAAGTAGTGCACTATATAGGGAATAGGGCCCTGGTCTAAAGTAGTGCACTATATAGGGCTCTGGTCTAAAGTAGTGCACTATATAGGGAATAGGGCTCTGGTCTAAAGTAGTGCGCTATATAGGGCTCTGGTCTAAAGTAGTGCACTATATAGGGAATAGGGCTCTGGTCTAAAATAGTGCACTATATACTGAATAGGGCCCTGGTCTAAAGTAGTGCACTATATAGGGCTCTGGTCTAAAGTAGTGCACTATAAAGGGCTCTGGTCTAAAGTAGTGCACTATATAGGGCTCTGGTCTAAAGTAGTGCACTATATAGGGCTCTGGTCTAAAGTAGTGCACTATATAGGGCTCTGGTCTAAAGTAGTGCACTATATAGGGCTCTGGTCTAAAGTAGTGCACTATATAGGGCTCTGGTCTAAAGTAGTGCACTATATAGGGCTCTGGTCTAAAGTAGTGCACTATATAGGGCTCTGGTCTAAAGTAGTGCACTATATAGGGCTCTGGTCTAAAGTAGTGCACTATATAGGGCTCTGGTCTAAAGCAGTGCACTATATAGGGCTCTGGTCTAAAGCAGTGCACTATATAGGGCTCTGGTCTAAGCAGTGCACTATATAGGGGCTCTGGTCTAAAGCAGTGCACTATATAGGGCTCTGGTCTAAAGTAGTGCACTATATAGGGCTCTGGTCTAAAGTAGTGCACTATATAGGGCTCTGGTCTAAAGTAGTGCACTATATAGGGCTCTGGTCTAAAGTAGTGCACTATATAGGGCTCTGGTCTAAAGTAGTGCACTATATAGGGCTCTGGTCTAAAGCAGTGCACTATATAGGGCTCTGGTCTAAAGCAGTGCACTATATAGGGCTTCTGGTCTAAAGTAGTGCACTATATAGGGCTCTGGTCTAAAGTAGTGCACTATATAGGGCTCTGGTCTAAAGTAGTGCACTATATAGGGCTCTGGTCTAAAGTAGTGCACTATATAGGGCTCTGGTCTAAAGTAGTGCACTATATAGGGAATAGGGCCCTGGTCTAAAGTAGTGCACTATATAGGGAATAGGGCCCTGGTCTAAAGTAGTGCACTATATAGGGAATAGGGCCCTGGTCTAAAGTAGTGCACTATATAGTGTTTAGCTTGGGGAGAGGTCATTTAATGTTATATTTATCTTCCCATCTCTCTCTCGCTCCCTCTCTCCCCTCTCTCTCTCTTTCTCTCTATCCCTCCCCTCCCTCCCTCCCCTCTCTCTCCAGTTGGTAGTGAATCTGCCCTGGGCTTTGACACCTTCGTGGTGATGAGACACGGTCTGAAGAAACCTAAACCCTGTGGACCAGGAGACTCCTCCGACCCTTCCTCTTCCTCCTCCGCCTCATCCTCTTCCTCCACGCCGGCCGAGCCCGCCCAGCTCCCAGCAGCCTCTCTGTTCTCCAACATCCCCGGACACCGCCTCGGATGCTACTCTGTAACGACGTTGTCGCCCCCGGAGACGTAAGACGCCATGTTGTTGTGTGTTGTTGTTTGCCCACGGAGATGTGAGAGCCTTTCACATTCAAATTCAAAAAAGCTATCATTGTGTTTCAAATGAAAAATGATCTTTGTTAACACAGTAACACGAGACAAAAAAAGGTTCAACTGGACCTCTGTTGTTGTTGTTGTTTGTATCAGTCCACCAGAGACCAGACCCTGGACCTCTTGTTGATGTTGTTGTTTGTATCAGTCCACCAGACCCTGGACCTCTTGTTGATGTTGTTGTTGTTTGTATCAGTCCACCAGAGACCGGACCCTGGACCAGCAGTGTACAGTGAGTCGTCCAGGCCTGGCCATGATAGCAGGAGCCCTGGCTGTGGAACTCATGGTGTCCATACTACAGCATACTGAAGGGTATGGACTATAGATATACATACATTTACACAGATATGTGATTTTTGACTGTCATGTTTATATTGAATGTCATCCAAGCTAGTTGATTGGTCTGACAGGTGAATCATTTGAACGTTTCAATAAGTGATGTTAGTGATGGTGTTGTGAAAGACGTCTTCATTATGGGTCATTTCCAGGGGTTTGGGGTCATTTCCAGGGGTTTGGGGTCATTTCCAGGTGTTGGGGTCATTTCCAGGGGTTTGGGGTCATTTCCAGGGGTTTGGGGTCATTTCCAGGGGTTGGGGTCATTTCCAGGGGTTTGGGGTGTACTGTAGTCTGTTCCTGTGTTACTATAGTCTATCCCAGTGTTACTGTAGTCTGTTCCAACCTGGATAGTTACAGGACTCAGTGTTACTGTAGTCTGTCCAGGGTTACTGTAGTCTGTCCAGGTGTTACTGTAGTCTGTCCAGGTAGTTACTGTAGTCTGTCCAGGTGTTACTGTAGTCTGTCCCAGTGTTACTGTAGTCTGTCCCAGTGTTACTGTAGTCTGTCCCAGTGTTACTGTAGTCTGTCCCAGTGTTACTGTAGTTTGTGTCACAGTGTTACTGTAGTCTGTGTCACAGTGTTACTGTAGTCTGTGTCAGTGTTACTGTAGTCTGTGTCAGTGTTACTGTAGTCTATCCCAGTGTTACTGTAGTCTGTCCCAGTGTTACTGTAGTCTGTGTCACAGTGTTACTGTAGTCTGTGTCACAGTGTTACTGTAGTCTGTGTCACAGTGTTACTGTAGTCTGTCCCGGTGCTACTGTAGTCTGTCCCAGTGTTACTGTAGTCTGTCCCAGTGTTACTGTAGTCTGTCCCAGTGTTACTGTAGTCTGTCCCAGTGTTACTGTAGTCTGTCCCAGTGTTACTGTAGTCTATCCCAGTGTTACTGTAGTCTATCCCAGTGTTACTGTAGTCTATCCCAGTGTTACTGTAGTAATCTATCCCAGTGTTACTGTAGTCTATCCCAGTGTTACTGTAGTCTGTGTCAGTGTTACTGTAGTCTGTGTCACAGTGTTACTGTAGTCTGTGTCACAGTGTTACTGTAGTCTGTGTCACAGTGTTACTGTAGTCTGTGTCACAGTGTTACTGTAGTCTGTGTACAGTGTTACTGTAGTCTGTGTCCCGGTGTTTACTGTAGTCTATCCCAGTGTTACTGTAGTCTGTGTCACAGTGTTACTGTAGTCTGTCCCGGTGTGACTGTAGTCTGTCCCAGTGTTACTGTAGTCTGTCCCAGTGTTACTGTAGTCTGTTCCAACCTTGATAGTTACAGGACTCAGTGTTACTGTAGTCTGTCCCGGTGTGACTGTAGTCTGTCCCGGTGTGACTGTAGTCTGTCCCAGTGTTACTGTAGTCTGTCCCAGTGTTACTGTAGTCTGTTCCAACCTTGATAGTTACAGGACTCAGTGTTACTGTAGTCTGTCCAGGTGTTACTGAAGTCTGTCCAGGTGTTACTGAAGTCTGTCCAGGTGTTACTGTAGTCTGTCCCGGTGTGACTGTAGTCTGTCCCGGTGTGACTGTAGTCTGTCCCGGTGTGACTGTAGTCTGTCCCAGTATTACTGTAGTCTGTCCCGGTGTGACTGTAGTCTGTCCCGGTGTGACTGTAGTCTGTCCCGGTGTGACTGTAGTCTGTGTCCCGGTGTGACTGTAGTCTGTGTCCCGGTGTGACTGTAGTCTGTGTCCCGGTGTGACTGTAGTCTGTGTCCCGGTGTGACTGTAGTCTGTGTCCCGGTGTGACTGTAGTCTGTCCCGGTGTTACTGTAGTCTGTTCCAACCTTGATAGTTACAGGACTCAGTGTTACTGTAGTCTGTCCCGGTGTGACTGTAGTCTGTCCCGGTGTGACTGTAGTCTGTCCCAGTGTTACTGTAGTCTGTCCCAGTGTTACTGTAGTCTGTTCCAACCTTGATAGTTACAGGACTCAGTGTTACTGTAGTCTGTCCAGGTGTGACTGTAGTCTGTCCCGGTGTGACTGTAGTCTGTCCCAGTGTTACTGTAGTCTGTCCAGGTGTTACTGTAGTCTGTCCAGGTGTTACTGTAGTCTGTCCAGTTGTTACTGTAGTCTGTCCCGGTGTGACTGTAGTCTGTCCCGGTGGTATTACTGTAGTCTGTCCCGGTGTGACTGTAGTCTGTTCCCGGTGTGACTGTAGTCTGTCCCGGTGTGACTGTAGTCTGTCCCGGTGTGACTGTAGTCTGTCCCGGTGGTATTACTGTAGTCTGTCCCGGTGTGACTGTAGTCTGTCCCGGTGTGACTGTAGTCTGTCCCGGTGTGACTGTAGTCTGTCCCGGTGTGACTGTAGTCTGTCCCGGTGTGACTGTAGTCTGTCCCGGTGTGACTGTAGTCTCTGTCCCGGTGTGACTGTAGTCTGTGTCCCGGTGTGACTGTAGTCTGTGTCCCGGTGTGACTGTAGTCTGTGTACTGGTGTTACTGTAGTCTGTGTCCCGGTGAGACTGTAGTCAGTCCCGGTGTGACTGTAGTCTGTGTCCCGGTGAGACTGTAGTCTGTCCCGGTGAGACTGTAGTCTGTCCCGGTGGTGACTGTAGTCTGTCCAGGTGTTACTGTAGTCTGTCCAGGTGTTACTGTAGTCTGTCCCGGTGTGACTGTAGTCTGTCCCGGTGTGACTGTAGTCTGTCCCGGTGTGACTGTAGTCTGTCCCGGTGTGACTGTAGTCTGTCCCGGTGTGACTGTAGTCTGTCCCGGTGGTATTACTGTAGTCTGTCCCGGTGTGACTGTAGTCTGTCCCGGTGTGACTGTAGTCTGTCCCGGTGTGACTGTAGTCTGTCCCGGTGTGACTGTAGTCTGTCCCGGTGTGACTGTAGTCTGTCCCGGTGTGACTGTAGTCTCTGTCCCGGTGTGACTGTAGTCTCTGTCCCGGTGTGACTGTAGTCTGTGTCCCGGTGTGACTGTAGTCTGTGTACTGGTGTGACTGTAGTCTGTGTCCCGGTGAGACTGTAGTCTGTCCCGGTGTGACTGTAGTCTGTGTCACAGTGTTACTGTAGTCTGTGTCACAGTGTTACTGTAGTCTGTCCCAGTGTTACTGTAGTCTGTTCCAACCTTGATAGTTACAGGACTCAGTGTTACTGTAGTCTGTCCAGGTGTTACTGTAGTCTGTCCAGGTGTTACTGTAGTCTGTCCAGGTGTTACTGTAGTCTGTCCAGTTGTTACTGTAGTCTGTCCCGGTGTGACTGTAGTCTGTCCCGGTGTGACTGTAGTCTGTCCCGGTGTGACTGTAGTCTGTCCCGGTGTGACTGTAGTCTGTCCCGGTGGTATTACTGTAGTCTGTCCCGGTGTGACTGTAGTCTGTCCCGGTGTGACTGTAGTCTCTGTCCCGGTGTGACTGTAGTCTGTGTCCCGGTGTGACTGTAGTCTGTGTCCCGGTGTGACTGTAGTCTGTGTACTGGTGTTACTGTAGTCAGTCCCGGTGTGACTGTAGTCTGTTCCAACCTTGATAGTTACAGGACTCAGTGTTACTGTAGTCTGTCCCGGTGTGACTGTAGTCTGTCCCAGTGTGACTGTAGTCTGTCCCGGTGTTACTGTAGTCTGTTCCAACCTTGATAGTTACAGGACTCAGTGTTACTGTAGTCTGTCCCGGTGTGACTGTAGTCTGTCCCGGTGTTACTGTAGTCTGTCCCAGTGTGACTGTAGTCTGTCCCGGTGTTACTGTAGTCTGTTCCAACCTTGATAGTTACAGGACTCAGTGTTACTGTAGTCTGTCCAGGTGTTACTGTAGTCTGTCCAGGTGTTACTGTAGTCTGTCCAGGTGTTACTGTAGTCTGTCCAGGTGTTACTGTAGTCTGTCCAGGTGTTACTGTAGTCTGTCCCGGTGTGACTGTAGTCTGTCCCGGTGTGACTGTAGTCTGTCCCGGTGTGACTGTAGTCTGTCCCGGTGTGACTGTAGTCTGTCCCGGTGTGACTGTAGTCTGTCCCGGTGTGACTGTAGTCTGTCCCGGTGGTATTACTGTAGTCTGTCCCGGTGTGACTGTAGTCTCTGTCCCGGTGTGACTGTAGTCTGTGTCCCGGTGTGACTGTAGTCTGTGTCCCGGTGTGACTGTAGTCTGTGTACTGGTGTTACTGTAGTCAGTCCCGGTGTTACTGTAGTCAGTCCCGGTGTGACTGTAGTCAGTCCCGGTGTGACTGTAGTCAGTCCCGGTGTGACTGTAGTCTGTCCCGGTGTGACTGTAGTCTGTCCCGGTGTGACTGTAGTCTGTCCCGGTTGTGACTGTAGTCTGTCCCGGTGTTACTGTAGTCTGTCCAGTTTGTTACTGTAGTCTGTCCCGGTGTGACTGTAGTCTGTCCCGGTGTGACTGTAGTCTGTGTCCCGGTGTGACTGTAGTCTGTGTCCCGGTGTGACTGTAGTCTGTGTCCCGGTGTGACTGTAGTCTGTGTCCCGGTGTGACTGTAGTCTGTGTCCCGGTGTGACTGTAGTCTGTGTCCCGGTGAGACTGTAGTCTGTCCCGGTGTGACTGTAGTCTGTCCCGGTGTGACTGTAGTCTGTCCCGGTGTACTGTAGTCTGTCCCGGTGTTACTGTAGTCTGTCCCAGTGTGACTGTAGTCTGTTCCAGTGTGACTGTAGTCTGTTCCAACCTGGATAGTTACAGGACTCAGTGTTACTGTAGCCTGTCCCAGTGTTACTGTAGTCCTGACCCGGTGTGACTGTAGTCTGTGTCCCAGTGTTACTGTAGTCTGTGTCCCAGTGTTACTGTAGTCTGTCCCGTTGTGACTGTAGTCTTTCCCGTGTTACTGTAGTCTGTCCCGTTGTGACTGTAGTCTTTCCCGGTGTTACTGTAGTCTGTCCAGGTGTTACTGTAGTCTGTCCCGGTGTTACTGTAGTCTGTTCCAGTGTTACTGTAGTCTGTACCAACCTGGATAGTTACAGGACTCAGTGTTACTGTAGTCTGTCCAGGTGTTACTGTAGTCTGTCCCGGTGTTACTGTAGTCCTGTCCCGGTGTTACTGTAGTCCTGTCCCAGTGTTACTGTAGTCTGTCCCAGTGTTACTGTAGTCTGTTCCAACCTGGATAGTTACAGGACTCTGTGTTACTGTAGTCTGTCCAGGTGTTACTCTAGTCTGTCCCGGTGTTACTGTAGTCCTGTCTCAGTGGTTACTGTAGTCCTGTCTCAGTGTTACTGTAGTCTGTCTCAGTGTTACTGTAGTCTGTCCCAGTGTTACTGTAGTCTGTCCCAGTGTTACTGTAGTCTGTTCCAGTGTTACTGTAGTCTGTTCCAACCTGGATAGTTACAGTTACAGGACTCAGTGTTACTGTAGTTTGTCCCAGTGTTACTGTAGTCTGTTCCAGTGTTACTGTAGTCTGTCCCAGTGTTACTGTAGTCTGTTCCAACCTGGATAGTTAGTTACGGGACTCAGTGTTACTGTAGTCTGTCCCAGTGTTACTGTAGCCTGTCCCAGTGTTACTGTAGCCTGTCCCAGTGTTACTGTAGCCTGTTCCAGTGTTACTGTAGTCTGTTCCAGTGTTACTGTAGTCTGTTCCAGTGTTACTGTAGTCTGTTCCAGTGTTACTGTAGTCTGTTCCAACCTGGATAGTTACAGTTACAGGACTCAGTGTTACTGTAGTCTGTCCCAGTGTTACTGTAGTCTGTTCCAGTGTTACTGTAGTCTGTTCCAACCTGGATAGTTAGTTACGGGACTCAGTGTTACTGTAGCCTGTCCCAGTGTTACTAGTAGCCCTGTCCAGTGTTACTGTAGCCGTCCCAGTGTTACTGTAGTCTGTCCCAGTGTTACTGTAGTCTGTCCCAGTGTTACTGTAGTCTGTCCCAGTGTTACTGTAGTCTGTCCCAGTGTTACTGTAGTCTGTTCCAACCTGGATAGTTACAGTTACAGGACTCAGTGTTACTGTAGTCTGTCCCAGTGTTACTGTAGTCTGTCCCCGTGTTACTGTAGTCTGTCCCAGTGTTACTGTAGTCTGTCCAGTGTTACTGTAGTCTGTTCCCAGTGTTACTGTAGTCTGTCCCCAGTGTTACTGTAGTCTGTCCCAGTGTTACTGTAGTCTGTCCCAGTGTTACTGTAGTCTGTCCCAGTGTTACTGTAGTCTGTTCCAACCTGGATAGTTACAGGACTGTGTTACTGTAGTCTGTCCAGGTGTTACTGTAGTCTGTCCCAGTGTTACTGTAGTCTGTTCCAACCTGGATAGTTAGTTACGGGACTCAGTGTTACTGTAGTCTGTCCCAGTGTTACTGTAGTCTGTTGATTGAGTCTTTCAGATGCGTCCTGCATGTGGAAAAACAGCACTTCAGACAAGTGTTCCACTAGCAACAAACTAGTTTTGTACATTATAAATATAATATATAAAAAATCAATAATACATAGTTACAATAAGGTCATACTGAATTACAATAAGGTCATACTGAATTACAATAAGGTCATACTGAATTACAATAAGGTCATACTGAATTACAATAAGGTCATACTGAATTACAATAAGGTCATACTGAATTACAATAAGGTCATACTGAATTACAATAAGGTCATACTGAATTACATTTAAAGCATCATTTTTTATTTTCATTAAGAGTCACTTAATCACAGAGAATTCACAAAATAATGTTTTATAACTAACTATTAGAGTGATGGGGATGGAGGGGTGACTAGAGGCAGGGGTGGAGGGTGACTAATCAAGGGGTGACTAGGTAGGCATGGGTGACTAGAGGCAGGGGGAACTAAGAGGCAGGGGTGACTAGAGGCAGGGGTGACTAGAGGCAAGGGTGACAAGAAGGGATGGAGGGGTGACTAGAGGCAGTGGTTGGGCAGGGGTGACTAGAGGAAGGGATGGAGGGGT